>NC_057803.1:507009499-507011315 GCF_018294505.1 Triticum aestivum
TTAGGGTTAAGGAGCATCATGCAGTTGAATAACCAGCTTTTGCTCACTTGTGACTCAATTTTTTGGAAGCAATGAGGGGATATCTGAAAATTCAGAGATACTTCTATGGGGCATTTTGGCAGCTCGCAAAGTATTTCGAGAAACACCGACGGGACAATAGATATTTTTGACAATTCATATGAACCCTAGAACCAAGCGGGGCCCAACGAGAGTAGGATAAAACCCAAAACATTTTGACGGGAGAATCAACCGAGCCACGCAACAGAGGAAATGAAGAGAGCTCGGGGAGAATATCCATTGAGGTTAGGGTTCACCAAGACCTACATCAGTCGCCGTCGTATATATTTGTGGAGATCGAGGTTTATCGTTGTCGAAGTTGTAGATCTGATAGACTGATACCATGGACTTATGAAGATAGATTGACTGACAACAGGGGAATATTGACCTAAGAAGCACTTGACTATCCGTGAGGCCTTCCCGTGTGAGTTCATGTAATAGGAATTTACAACTTGAACAAATTTTACATGGATGTCATGGGCGGAGCTTCCCTATGATCAAATGGGGGTGACGGTCAATTTTAATTGCCGATTATTACTATATATCTCAACGTCATAGAACATGCATGCCTTATGTAAGGAAATAGATAAATCGTCAACATTGTCATCGATGTGAGGCATGCATGCGATGATAGATATTATCCGATGCGGCTATTCGATCTAGGCTGAAATAAAGATTCATTATCACATGTGTATTTTTGTTTCCGAGATTTTCATCCAAATCACCTAAACATCATGTCATATGTGATAATATATATTCAAGTCGCCTAACTTGAAAAAAGCACAATGATTACATGTTGAAATTTGTATTCTCTTAAACGGGCCTCAAATGCCCGGGCTGACCGGCACCCCCCATATCCAGCCCAAATATGGGGCGGATATTGGGGCGCCCGGGCACATTCGCCACGTCAGTCTGATGGCGGGGTCTCCCACACAGAAACGCCCGGAAACCCGAAGGTCCGACGGAAGTCGCGTCCGTCGCCGCGGTGTGAACGCCATGTGGCGCCACTCTGGCTCGCCTCCCAAGACCAAATTCGGTTATTTAAGCTGGCTGACGTCCCGCAACCCTAACCCATCCACCCCCCCCCTCTCTCCGCGCCACCAGTCCAAGCTCATCCACCTCCTCCCTCTCCCGCTCCGGCGTTCTGCCCACGGTTCGACCATTTATAGTCATGAGTCTTGACCATCTTGAGACTAACGATTTATATCTTATATAACAAAATGCTACGCCAGTCATGGCATTAGTGTAGATACCCACATCGCGAGTCTTGTAAATTCAAAACAAAATGCTACACCAATCATGGCATTAGTGTAGATACCCACATGCTGAGTCTTGTAAATTCAAAATACTGTTTAGCGTAGTTGAGATAATATAATTAGAACACATTTTGCCAAGTAAGGGAAATCCAGTAAAATCCATAATTGTCTCCATCAGCTCTTTTCTTTTTTTAGTCCTTCATTAGGGGCGCTAATAGCCCATGCAATCCAAAATGCTCAAATATGAATACAGCTTGTGCACAACAGAGTAACCAAATGAGGAAGAGGGTTCTATGTGTGAATATTGTGAGTGATCATATGAGGACCAGAATGATACTAGAATAATGTTTAACAGGGAAAATGCACATAGCAATAATATATATCTGGCATTTATGAGCATAAAATAATAACTATTATTGAAATACCATGGTTATTTATTAAAATGACAGGTCCCGACTATCCCATGTATGATATTTAATTGTAATTTTACTTTTCTATTTCCT
>NC_057803.1:508383729-508530198 GCF_018294505.1 Triticum aestivum
GTCCTCAAGTTCTTTATAAAGAACATGGCGGTTTCTCCAACGCCTCTCGTGCTTGCGCTGATTCTCCGTTGGAAAGATACCATCCCTTTGCACCGGTGGCGTGCGTAGGAGTGTTGGTGTAGGGCGCCTCATGGATGATGAAGTCCTGTCCGTCATCGCCTGCAGCTATGGCCAATCTCCCCGCCTAGGAGGTGACGAAGGTCGTGGTGGAAGCGTCTGTCGCAAAGGTTCCCGTGGTTGCCACTGTTGAGTGGGCCGAGGGTCCCTCTCATCGTCTTGATGTCCCCGCCTAGGAGGTGACGAAGCTCGTGGTGGAAGCGTCTATCGCAAAGGTTCCCATGGTTGCCACTGTTGAGTGGGCCGGGGGTCCCTCTTATCGTCTTGATGTCTTGACCATCGGTTCCAGCGTGGAGGCATGTTGGGATATCTCTGTTGTGGGAAGTGTCGAGTTGGTGAAGGTTGTCGCCGAGGCGCCAAAGTTTGGCGCTCATGTTGAGGACGATGGCTTGGGGCTTGACGCCTCATCCTTCCCGCAGCTTGAGCCGCCGATGTACTTGGCGCCATTGGATCTTGGAGCCTCCTATGGATATTGTTCATCTGCTCTTGGAGTTGGCGAAATTCTCGCTGTAGGCCGTCGTCCCGTGGCACGGGTGCTTCATGCCGAAGGGTGGAAAACCTGTTGTTGTTGGGGAGAGACCTTCCGTCGACTGCCGAGTTGTGGAGACACGGCGCCCATGCACCCCTTCGAGTGTCGCCAATATTGAGGGAGACAGTAGGGCGGGCTTGGTAGAACGGGCTCTTTGTATGAGCACCGCTTCCAGAACTCCTTCATGATGGCACATCTCACCAGCTTCTTGACCTTGCATGGCTCGTATGCCCAATCATCAGGGAAGAAGTCATGTGGAGGGGTTAAGGTGCTTCGGTAAGTGAACACCTTATCAGCTAGGTCCATAGCACCGAGGGACCAATCCTCCTCCGGCATCATGCTCTGAGCGATGCAGGAAGCTATCTGTTGGTGGAGTAATTGTACCTTGCGGTACTTCCTCCTATAGTTGCATAGGGGATGAGGGGTATCCGACAAACGAGTGTTTACCATGAGCCTACGCAAGTTATGGGACATGGCCTCCAAACCCTCGAGAAGCTCTACCTCGATGCGCCGCAGAGTTGGTTTCAGTGGCTCCGAATGCATAGTCGTGGTAGGGGTGTGGAGGGACACCGCACTAGACCGCCTGTTGGCGGCTCCGGTGCGGAGGCGTTGAGCTGCCTCCACATCTCCTTTCATATCCGCCCTCGTCGATTCCTTCAACAGGGCGCACGCCTCAAGCATTAGCTCGCGACGCTCCTTCTTCATCTTGGCAGCCTCCCGCCTTAGTGCCTTCTTCGACTGCACAATCTGGAACTACGCAGGATCCTGGGCTTGATGGATGTAGAACTTCTCGCCGAGATCGATGATGACCATGGGCGGCATCGATCCAAACTGGGTCATCTCCGTCTCCGAGTTGCTGTCGCGGGAGAGTCCACCTTCATGAAAGGGATCTTGATGAGCGGAAATCCTCGCTTACACCTTGTCATGCAGCATGCTATGCGGGTTGGGAGACGAGCGAAGACGATTCAGACGACCACAATGAAGCGAAGATGGGAGGAGAACCATGTCCCATTGGGCGTGCCAATTTGTTTGACACGAGAAAAATCTTATAGGCTCTCCGGGAGAAGGGAAGAGAAGGAGTGTGGATTTCTCTCATGCGCCGGGGAAAAGAACGCGGGCATGCCAGTGTACCATAGTACACAATGAAAAAAATAGACGGGAGCAATATTTTATTAATCACAAGGATAACAAATACAATTCCCGATATGCACTCCGTGGCCTGCTAGCGCAGCCTTCCTGACTATAGCGATTGTGGTCTCTGGTTCCCGGGGCCTCGGAAGGCTCCCGGTTAATTACTCCCGCGGGTTGCTCCGCGAGATACCTCCGATTAAGCCATGTGGTCGTCTTCGCGTCGCGTTCTCCATGCATGATGATGATGGTGTGTGTGTGGTGTAGGCGGCGGCAAAGCCCGTGTCCTCGTCGATACACGTCCTGCTCAAAACATGGCTTTGTGCTGGCCATGTCCGCTCTAGCCACCGCGCCTCGTTGGTCTTGACCGCATTGATGCAGTCGGTGTTGGAGTAGCATGCATCCTTCTTGGCTCAGACTTCTTGACGATATAGCGGCTTTGTCGGGGTACACAAGGGGTTGCCTCGCGGGAGTATTCTTTCATGGAGACCGGCGTCGGTGTAAAACCATAGGCCACTCGCATTGGCAATGCCGGTGTGGTTGGTACCTCGTCTCGGCTGGATGACGAGTTTACGGTGGTCCGCCAAGACAAAGGATGCCACCTCACATGGACATAAAAAGGTGACATCTTAGAGGCCACATCACCTTGGTTTGAGGCTACACCAAGGGTGACCTGAACACCGGCGATGCCATGGGACTGTACACCAAACGACCTATTCGCCCTGATGGGTGCGCCTCACTTGTGGAGAGATGTTGTAGAGGTCTCATCGCCTTGGGTGGGTGCTACCCCGAAAGGGGACCCGTACGTTGGGGACCTGTTCACCATAGTGGGTGTGCCATCATAGGTGGGACTAGTCTCGGGCTGCATCGTCGTGAGCACCGGTTCCGCCACTTCATCTCCTCTGGGAAGCAAGACACCAGACCTATGCACCATGATCAGAACGCCATGGACCTGTGCACCGGAGAGACCTGTTCGTCATGGACTTGTCTCAGGCTACGTCGTCGCGAGCTCCGGCTCCGCATTGTCGTCTCCTCCGGGAAGCAAGGCGCGTGACCTATTTGGGGCATCATGGACCTGTGCACCGGTGACCTATTCGCCGAGGACCTGTGTGTCTGAACCTGTACACTGTGATTGGAACATCATGGACCTGTACATCGGAGACCTGTTCTCCATGACCTGTGCGTCGCGACTTGTTCGTTGGGGGCATGTAGGCCGCCTTGGTAGAGCACCAGGGCTAGCGGTTGGGCTGCATCGTTGGTGAGTTCCGGCTGCTCCTGGCTCATCTTCAACCTCTGATGATGTAGGCCGCCTTGGTAGAGCACCAGGGCTAGCGGTTGGGCTGCATCGTTCGTTGGGGGCATGTAGGCCGCCTTGGTAGAACACAACGCTTGAAGACGAAGAGCTTAATGTAGACAAACTCTGATGATGTCTGCGTAGCCTCCTGGTCCAATGAAATCGTTTCCGGCGGCGACGGCGGGATCAGGTACACACTCTCCGTGCATAGTGCATGCATGCTGGATGTGAGGGAGAAACATAAGAAATAAAAATTAGACAATCATCTCACCATAGGGAAACGTGAGCATCATGTTCATGTTGCTGCCACCGGGGTTCCTTGCGCTTGTACAAGCCGGCTGGATGGATGCGTGAGGTGATGATGCGGCCGCGTGGGTTGTGAGCGTGCGTAAGTTCTCCCCTTGGCCTGAGTGCTAAATTCCTTGGGTATTTATAGGGAGGAGGCAAATGATGTCTACTATGCAACCTTCTTCTTGTAGACGTTGCTGGGCCTCCAAGTGCAGAGGTTTGTAGGACAGTAGCAAATTTCCCTCAAGTGGATGACCTAAGGTTTATCAATCCGTGGGAGGCGTAGGATGAAGATGGTCTCTCTCAAGCAACCCTGCAACCAAATAACAAAGAGTCTCTTGTGTCCCCAACACACCCAAATACAATGGTAAATTGTATAGGTTCACTAGTTCGTCAAAGAGATGGTGATACAAGTGCAATATGGATGGTAGATATAGGTTTTTGTAATCTGAAAATATAAAAACAGCAAGGTAAAAGTGGTAATAGTGAGCGTAAATGGTATTGCAATGATAGGAAACAAGGCCTAGGGTTCATACTTTCACTAGTGCAAGTTCTCTCAACAATAATGACATAATTGGATCATATAACTATCCCTCAACATGCAACAAAGAGTCATTCCAAGGACACTAATAGCGGAGAACAAACGAAGAGATTATGGTAGGGTACGAAACCACCTCAAAGTTATTCTTTCCAATCAATCCATTGGGCTATTCCTATAAGTGTCACAAACAGCCCTAGAGTTCGTACTAGAATAACACCTTAAGACACAAATCAACCAAAACCCTAATGTCACCTAGATACTCCAATGTCACCTCAAGTATCCATGGGTATGATTATACGATATGCGTCACACAATCTCAGATTCATCTATTCAACCAACACATAGAACCTCAAAGAGTGCCAAAGTTTCTACCGGAGAATCAAGACGAAAACGTGTGCCAACCCCTATGCATAGGTTCATGGGCGGAACCCGCAAGTTGATCACCAAAACATACATCAAGTGAATCACGTGATATCCCATTGTCACCACAGATACGCACGGCAAGACATACATCAAGTGTTCTCAAGTCATTATAGACTCAATCCGATAAGATTACTTCAAAGGGAAAACTCAATCCATTACAAGAGAGTAGAGGGGGAGAAGAAACATAAGATCCAACTATAATAGCAAAGCTCGCGATACATCAAGATCGTGCCAAATCAAGAACACGAGAGAGAGAGAGATCAAACACATAGCTACTGGTACATACCCTCAGCCCCAAGGGTGAACTACTTCCTCCTCATCATGGAGAGCGCTGGGATGATGAAGATGGCCACCGGTGAGGGTTCCCCCCTCCGGCAGGGTGCCGGAACAGGGTCCCGATTGGTTTTTGGTGGCTACAGAGGCTTGCGGCGGTGGAACTCCCGATCTATTCTGTTTCCCGAAGTTTTTAGGGTATATGGGTATATATAGGAGGAAGAAGTATGTCAGGGGAGCCACGAGGGGCCCACGAGGATGGAGGGCGTCCCCAGGGGGGTGGACGCGCCCCCTGCCTCGTGGCTCCCTCGTTCCTTTCCTGAAGTGCACTCCAAGTTTTTCCGGTGGCTTTCCTTCCAAAACTAACTTCTCCTATTGGTTTCATTCCGTTTCGACTCCGTTTGATATTCCTTTTCTTCAAAACACTGAAATAGGCAAAAAACAGCAATTCTGGGCTGGGCCTCCGATTAATAGGTTAGTCCCAAAAATAATATAAAATTGGATAATAAAGCCCAAGATTGTCCAAAATAGTAGATAATATAGCATGGAACAATAAAAAATTATAGATACATTGGAGACGTATCAAGCATCCCCAGGCTTAATTCCTGCTCGTCCTCGAGTAGGTAAATGATAAAAAAGATAAATTTTGATGTGGAATGCTAGTTGACATAATTTCAATGTAATTCTTCTTAATTGTGGTATGAATATTCAGATCCGAAAGATTCAAGATAAGAGTTTAATATTGACATGAAAACAATAATACTTCAAGCATACTAACAAAGCAATCACGTCTTCTCAAAATAACATGGCCAAAGAAAGTTATCCCTACAAAATCATATAGTCTGGCTATGCTCTATCTTCACCACACAAAATATTTAAATCATGCACAACCCCGATGACAAGCCAAGCAATTGTTTCATACTTTTGATGTTCTCAAACTTTTTCAATCTTCACGCAATACATGAGCATGAGCCATGGACATAGCACTATAGGTGGAATAGAATGGTGGTTGTGGAGAAGACAAAAAGGAGAAGATAGTCTCACATCAACTAGGCGTATCAACGGGCTATGGAGATGCCCATCAATATATATCAATGTAAGTGAGTAGGGATTGCCATGCAACGGATGCACTTGAGCTATAAGTGTATGAAAGCTCAACAAAAGACACTAAGTGGGTGTGCATCCAGCTCGCTTGCTCACGAAGACCTAGGGCAATTTGAGGAAGCCCATCATTGGAATATACAAGCCAAGTTCTATAATGTAAAATTCCCACTAGTATAAGAAAGTGACAACATAGGAGACTCTCTATCATGAATATCATGGTGCTACTTTGAAGCATAAGTGTGGTAAAAGGATAGTAGCATTGTCCCTTCTCTCTTTTTCTCTTTTTAGGCCTTTCTCTTTTTTTATGGCCTCTTTTTTTTCGTCCGGAGTCTCATCCCGACTTGTGGGGGAATCATAGTCTCCATCATCCTTTCCTCACTGGGACAATGCTCTAATAATGATGATCATCACACTTTTATTTTCTTACAACTCAACAATGACAACTCGATACTTAGAACAGAATATGACTCTATATGAATGCCTCCGGCGGTGTACCAGGATGTGCAATGACTCATGAGTGACATGTATGAAAGAATTATGAACGGTGGCTTTGCCACAAATATGATGTCAACTACATGATCATGCTAAGCAATATGACAATGATGGACCATGTAATAATAATCGGAACGGTGGTAAGTTGCATGGCAATATATATCGGAATGGCTATGGAAATGCCATGATAGGTAGGTATGGTTGCTGTTCCGAGGAAGGTATATGGTGGGTGTATGATACCGGCGAAAAGTGCGCGGTATTCACTACAAAAAAAAGACATATCCATGACATTTTGGGCCGAATGAATATTTTTCTGTCATACATATGACACTTCTATGACGATAATTGTGACAAAACCCGGTATCATCATAGATGTGGTGGGCTCCTAGTTGTATGACAAAAATCATGACAGAAAATGGGGTTTTCGTCTCGGGCGGGCTGGAGACGCAGCTGCATGACATTCTTTGGGCCGTCCATGACGGAAAAAACCGTGGTAGAAGCGAGGGGGAGGAATATTTTGGGGAGTTCCCGGTTACGATGGGAGGTCGGGGGTCGAGCGATGCGCGTTTCTCTCATACATGTACGCACGTGTGTGCGAGGCGTTGGCTCTAACTGAACCCGAGCGAGGCGTTGGGCTCTAACTGAACCCGAGCGATTGCACTGCAGGCTACGTGTTACTGAACCCGAGCGATCGATCGATGGCTGTTAACTGAACCCGATCGAGCGATTCCTTCGCTACTGCTGCTAACTGAAGCCGATCGATGCTGCCTCTGGGATGAACAGTGAGCGTTGCGGGGGGCGGGGGTGGATGAACAGTGAGCGGTGGCATTGCCTCTGGATGAACAGGACCCCGGGGTGTGGTGGAGGGCTGGATGAACAGTAGACGGTGGAGGGGTGCCCGTGGAGGGGTGGTTGAACAGGACCCCGTGGTGTGGAGGGCTGGATGAACAGTAGCCGGTGGAGGGGTGGTTGAACAGTAGCCGGTGGAGTAGCGCGCGGTGGAGGCTGGATGAACAGGAGCCCGTGGAGGCTGGAGGAGGTCGATGGTAGCCCGTGGAGGCTGGAGGAGGTCGACGGTGGAGATGAACAGTATCCCGTGGAGTCCTGTTTTGCAGTACGCCACACCCCTCCCGATGAACAGGACCCCCGTTTCGACCGTAGTGCTCCAACACAAGTCTGTTTCGTCCGTTTTGCGGTACGGCACACCCCTCCCGATCAACAGGACCCCCGTTTCGACCATAGGAGGTCCGTTTTGCGGTACGCCACACCCCTCCCGATCAACAGGACCCCTGTTTCGGCCGTAGGAGGTCTATTTCCTCCATTTTGCGGTACGCCACACCCCTCCCGATCAACAGGACCCCGTTCCGAACGTAGGAGGTCCGTTTCATCTGTTGTGTGGTACGCCAGGCGTCGTTTCCATCGCCTGTTCCGTCCTAGCCCTCCCGATGAACACGACCACGCATTCCATTCCGACCCAGCCGGTTGGCTCCCACGCGTTCCGTTGCCTCCCGATGAACACGACGCATTCCGTTGCCTCCCCATGAACACGACGCATTCCGTTGCCTCCCCATGAACACGACGACGATGCTGTTTCTCCATTTCGACCCAGCCATGTACACGAGCCCTCGCCGTACGTATGCGCGAGTAGGCGTTCGAGACCCTTCTCGTATGTACACATACGTGGCCATATTTTATTTCATGCACCCTGGCCGCTGTACATACGTGTACATGCTACATGCGTGCCTCTACTACAACACGTGCGCGCCTCTACATCCACCAGTATATATGTACGTCCACGTTCGCGACCAGAATGACAACGCTACGTACGCTTCGACCAGGTGGGTCCCGACTGTCAGGCACTTCCTTGCGTGCGAAGATGTAGCTGGTGGGTCCCAGCAGTCAGGGGGAAACATTTTTTTCGTGAAATACGGTGGCCTGTCCGGTGGGTCCCCGCTGTCAGGTGGAGGAATAATTATTTTGCACGTAATAAGGAGGCACTTCCTTGCTGCGGCCATGGACCCAGCTGTTAGCCTCTCCACGTACAGTCCATGTCCGATGGAAGCCGTTCCTTGACCATGTTGACCACGCCGCGCAGAGAGCACCAGGGCGGTGGACGATAGCAAGGCCTAGGAAGGGGACGACACGGAGCCAGGGAAGACGCGGCAGTGGATGCCCACGCGTAGAGGAGTACGAGGGTTCACTGGTTCGCTGCGGTGTGAGGCTGCCGTCGCCGCAGAATAACAGGGGGTGTGGGTGAGTAGAGGGATGGCCTGGAAAGCGGTGGGAGTAGTAGGGGGCGGTGAGGCCTCTGCCGCATCGCAGCCGGACACGGGAGGCAGGAGCACGAGGCACGACCGGTGCTGGTTTGGGCGGCTGGAGCAAGAAGACCAGAGGTTGAAGAAGCACTACGACCGTTGGATGGACATCATACGGTCACTAGAGCTAGAATCGTGCATATTGACTAAGTTGACAAAGCCCTCCGTCCCCGTCAACTTAGTAGGCCCACAAGTCAGCTTGCCACTATACTTGGTCCCAGCTAACAGGGGGAGTATTCATTTTTTGTGTGCGTAATAAGGAGGCACTTCCTTGCATGCGAAGATATAGCTGGTGGGTCCGAGCTATCAACGGCGGTAACGTTTTTTCACGTAATACAGAGGCCCTTTCGGTGGGTCCCTGATGTCAGGTGGAGGAATCATTATTTTGCGCGTAATAAGGAGGCATTTCCTTGTGTGCGGCCATGGAACTAGCTGTCGGCCTCTCCACGTACAGTCCACTTCAGATGCATGTCGGTCATTGACCATGTTGACCAGGCTGCGCCGAGAGCACCAGGGTGGTGGACGACAGCGAGGCCTAGGAAGGGAACGGCACAGAGGCAGGGAAGACTCGGCAGTTGTTTCCCACGCGGAGGGGAGTACGACTGTACGAGGGTTTATTGGTTCGTCTACCGTCGCCGAAGAATAACATCAGGTGTGGGTGAGTAGAGGGATGGCTAGGCCAGCGATGGGAGTACGATGGGGCGGTGAGGCCTGCGCGGCAGCAGAGCCGGCCGCGAGGAGGAGGGAGTAGGCAGTTCCGCCGGCGCTTATTTGAGCGGCTGGAGCAGGAAGAGCAGAGATTGAAGAAGCACGATGACCGTTGGATGGCCATCCAACAGTCACTGCTTGCGCGTCAACCTTTTTTTAGGAAAGCCTCAAATCTGTGGAAAACAGCATACAACCCATCTGCCATTATTTCTAATAATTTACAGCCCATTTGCTAATTATTAAGGGTTTTTTGGAGCCCATATTCTTTTTGTTAGCATTACAGCCCATATTGTGGCCACGGTTAAAAAATTATACGAAATTTTGCATATTTCGGTGCGGTCCGAACTATTTTTAATCCCGAAATTTCGACTCACATTCAAACCGATTTAAAAAATAAATGTATATCAATATAAAATCCAACAAATTCTCCACGCATAAAAATTAATGTAATTTAAAATCTCGAAATGAAAAAAAAGATATTTGAAACTAATTGCCGGTTTGATGTGTTTTAAAAATGTACAACCCATTTCTCATTACTGATGGGCCATTTTCTCGGCCAGCCGAATGAAAGCTCTCCTCGTCTTGAAAGATTTGCAGCCCAACAGGCCTGACAAAGTGACTTACTTGGCAAATCACAAAAAACTGGGCTGTGGCCGTGGACCCAGCTGTCAGCCTCTCCACGTATAGTACTCTTCCGATGGAATGTCGTTGACCACGCCGCGCCGAGAGCACCAAGGCGGTGGACGACGGCGAGGCCTAGGAAGGGGACGACACAGAGCCGGGGAAGACGCGGCAGTGGATGCCCATGCGGAGAGGAGTAGAGGGTTCACTGGTTCGGCTGCGGTGTGAGGCTGCCGTCACCGCAGGGCCTGGCTAGCGGTGGGAGTAGTAGGGGGCGATGAGGCCTCAACGGCAGCACAACCGGCCACTAGAGGCAGGAGCAGGCGGTCTTCCCGGCGCTGGTTTGGGCAGCTGGTGCAAGAAGAGCAGCGATTGAAGAAGCAGCAGGACCGTTCGATTCAAATCGAATGGTTACTGTTGCTAGAATCGTTTGTTGACTAAGTTGACAAGCCCTGCGTACGCGTCAACTTAGTAGGCCCACACGTCAGCCTCCCAAACAGTGCACCCTAGATGTCAGTTGGAGGAATCATTTTTTTCGCGTAAGGAGGCAGTTGATTGCATGCGGCCAGGCCAGCGGAGGGAGTAGGGTGGGCCGGGGAAGCCTGTGCGGAATCACAGCGGGCCGCAAGAGGAGGGAGCAGGCAGTCCCGCCGGCGCTAGTTTAGGCGGCTGGAGCAGGAAGATCAGAGATTGAAGAAGCATGTCGGCCGTTGGATGGACATCCAACAGTCACTGCTGCTAGAATCACGTGTTCACTGAAAAAGCCTTGCGTAAACAAGTCAGCCTCGAAATCTGTGGCGTGTACAACCCATTTGCTATTTTTTTATAATTTTTACTCATTTTCTAATTCATATGTAATTTATTGCAGCCCGTTTTCCATTTTTAGAATTGTTGGCCATTTTCTAGTCAGTACCAGGGTAAAAAAATTAACTAAATATGTGGGAAATTTTGAAAATTCGCAAATTTTTGCTGGGGAACGAAATATTCTTAATGCAAAAATTAATAGCCATACTAAAACAAATTTAAAAATAAATTAGTACTATGTCATGTTAAATCCAATGAAATACGTATAAGATATCAGTGAAGAACAAAAACAAAAAAGAAACTTATATCCCATTCGCTATAAATTTTTTGGAATTTTCAACCCCTTTTGATATTACTTTTAACAGACATTGACCATACTCTTAAGCCAGGCCGGAATGCATCCCTCCTCGTCTTGAAAGATTTGCAGCCCAGTAATTCGGATAAAACAAATAGGCCTAGCTTGGGTATTCTTCAAAAGAAATACTGGGCTACCTATTTTCCCAAAGAACTGGTGCATGAGCATTTAGCTTTACTTATTTATTTATTTATTTATTTACTTATTTATGTTTAGGGGACCATGAGCATGTACCTGGGCCGGATTCATGTGAGAGCCTCCCTTCCAGTTAATTATGTGCTTCTCTATTGGGCCTTCATCAGTGGGCTGCATGTTATCAACAAGTGGAAAATGTGTTCCATACGAAAAATAGTATGCGCTACGTACGGTACGGGGCACTAAATGATCGAACCGTGCAACGACTTCCAAAACATTGTGTTTGTCGTTCTAACAACACATTTATTCAACCAACAGACAAAATATACTACTGATTGTACATTGAAAACAGCAGCAACAACAACCAGGGCTGGGGGTGCAAAAAAAGCAGTAAGCAGGCCAGAAGAGTGAAGACGCAGCTCTCTCTTCAAAACCAAACATCAGCCATCATTACAAAAGGGCTACCAAAAAAGAACAAGTGTATGCATCAAACTAAATAAAGATCCTACTACACCAAGTGTGCACATCTAACTAACTGGCTTAGTTAGACGTTACTATTTATTAAGCTGTGGAGATTGGCTGACGGCTTGAACCAGATGGGTGCCTGACGGGGGAAACTCCAGCCAACAGGTCGAAGTCTAATACTTGCGACCCTCTCTCCTACTTTGGGCTGTAGAGCGTGGTGGCACATATCAGGGTATGGTGCATGCAGAGACGCATGGTACGCTGTGTACACATAGTTTTGCCTGATGAACAAAACCGCGCTGCCATCATGATCCCTGCCGTCGGTTATCTCCTGGTTAATTGGATAATTCAGTCCGACAAACAGAGAGCGTGTACCAAGGCTACTTACCAGCCTCCAGTCAAAAATTCCCGAAGGCCCAGAGAAGCTGGGATCCTGCTCAAAGACCTTGCAGTGACTGTGATTGTATTCCGCGAAACAACACGTCCAGTATGTGCGAACAATCATCAATCTTTCGCCGTCGTCTGATCGAGCCATGAACCACCTCCAACTGCCATGCCACTTTTCTTTGAAAGGTTCTGGGATTAGGAAGGGTAGGGACACCAGGCGTCCTACAACATCATATCAAGTTGGAGTCAAATAAAAAAGGGCTCTTGGTTTAGTCAATCTTAAGAACAACATGTTATGAGCATGAATATTTTTTCAGCAAATGTTGACAGTAATATAAGCAAGCCATCATGATATCATAAGAAAGTAACATACTACTGTAACAGCCGTTTGTAGCGATGACTGGAGTAGGCCAACAATACGTCCAGCCATAGAAGGAGTCGACAGCGTAAATGAAGCCCTTGTGTTCAATGGCATGAGAGAACCATGGAGGATGTATGATCCTGCGATGGACGTGCAGATTTATCCACTTACCGCAGTGACCTGTTAGATAGGCGAGACCGCGGTTGAAGAACACAATTAGCCTGAAGTCTTTATAATTCGCAGATCTTGTGGCCACTTGGCAGATTACAACCTTGAGAAAATCAAACTTGGTATCATGTTGGCTACTGTAAGATTCCGAGTATTCTGGGCTGCGGTGCCAAAGCAGTGCAGTGTTAATCGAAGGAAGGGGGATCAATCACCGGGTGTAGACCTCCACTAGCATCCAGCTGCCGCGACCGTCGACGAGCACCATCCAAGACGTGTTCATGCCGACCCAGTACATACCGTTAATGTAGTTGAGGCTGACGGGGATCGGATTGCAATCAAGGGGGTTGATGCTCGCCACCCTATGATCGTTATGCTGCGTGACACGCCATTTTTGAAGATCAGGCGGCATCAGCAAGCAAGGAGCTGGCTTAAAAAGCTCCGGCCTAAGGGCTTTGAGTAAACGGTACAACCCCGACGAGCACGCGGCGAGCGGCATGGTACTGAGATTGTCCACACGTGAAACAATGAGCTTGATTACCTCTGTGGGGAGCGAATTCCAGCCACTCTTTTGGCGGACGCTGCTCGGTTCTGCCATTGTTAGTGGTTGGGTTTCGGACGAGGGGGGGAGGCGCCTTAGCGGGGATGGAAGAGCGGACAAAGATGGAGAAGCGAATATGTGTTGCGGGAAGTGGATAGGTGATGATGACTACATCACGCCGCTTGACTTACGAGACACATACCAGTAGCGTAGGGTCATAACAAAGTCAGACAACTTGCTTGAGTGATCACATTACTGGTACTCCCTATAGTACCTGCTACTATGCCCTCACTTGCTTGAGTAGAGTAGTAGTGGAGTAGGACTCTGCTCTACTACTAGCATAGGAGGAGTAGTATGTTCTAATCTAAAATAGTTACAAACTTCAATGCCCGAGCATGGAACGACTACGAACTGCCATCGGTGCTAACTCCAATCCTGTAAGTCATGGATTTGTTTCTTTTTAACTTTCTGTACGAATCTGTAGCCAGCCTGCAAGTCATGTACACTGTACTGACAGTGGAACCCACAGAGTACTTAGAATACAAGATTAAGGATGCAATTAACTTTTTATAGAGGGAGAATCATACACGCAATTAACTCAAATGGATTGGACGTGAATCTATTATTCTCCAACAACAACCGACAAATTTCCTCCCGTGGGCCGGAGTAGGTTTCTCGGTTTGCATGCGGGTTTCATGGAGGGGTTTGATGGAGGCGAGGAGGCGTGTTCAGCCGGGCGTGCAGTGGACGGCACAGTACTATTCGATTTGACAACTACAACTAGTATATTATAAAAAAACAAAGAAGAGTAGTAGAGATAGAGATAAGAATAGAGACTAGGGAGGAGCACCATCTACTGCTTCATGGGCTACTCCTGCGCTCCATTCGGCGGCCGCAACATCCCCTACAGCCACTCCCTCCTACGCTCCGTTCGGCGGGCGCTATGGAAATTTGGGGAGCGCACTCTCGCGACTGCTAGCAGCGACGACTTCACCGACGACGACTTCTTCCCCGACCTCAGCAACCTCTTCCTCAACGACATGGGTGACAACCTCAACGCCAATGGTGCTGGTCCTGTTGCACCGTATGTGTTTCTGTCCTTCCTATTCGAAATCATGGAAGAATTCATGTTTCTAGTCTGTGTCCTAGATTCGATCTGTTTATCTACTATGCTAGTCCACATGATTAGTTTAATCTCTGTTATAGCCGTCTTGATTTATTTTGTGCTTATTCGGACTAAATCTCGTAGGAACTTGCTCATATATTCAACTGGCGGAACGTCTCCTATAGCCACTCCTGTTTCATGGACGACCTGGTCGATGCCGCCAAGGAGCCCTTCATCTACTGCTACGAGTGCCCAGTGCCGTTTTGGGGCTCGCCGGAGGACATCGTGCATCACCTGACGCAGGCGTGCGGCAATCACTACTAGCCCTTGGCGAAGAACATCAAGTATGAGACGTGCTACCTGTTCACCGTGCCAGAGTCACTGGAGGATCAGCGCCGCCTACTAGTCTCGGAGGAGGACGGCAGCGTCTTCCTCTTGATCGTGGCCACCGGCGAGGCCCGTGCAGGCCGCCGCCACATCTCTGTAGTGTGTGTCAGGGGCGACGCAGCTAATGCTGACACTGACACGAGGCCGATGTACGGGTGCGTGCTCACTATTACTACCCCTCGAAGGTCCATGGGCAGCGACACTGGCTACGCCAAGCATACTTGGACTCTGCCGAGCTGGGACTTTCCTGCCGATGTGGACATGGAAGACGGACGGTGTTATTTGACCCCCAACAATGTGCACGGGGACTCCAAGGAGGTTCACCTACACATCTGCATATTCAAGTTAAATGTTGATCATTAGTTTTCGCTCAATGTAATCTGCTGTCTAAGCATGCGGAGACTTCCATGCATGATCTTGCTCTATTGGAGTATCGTGCATGAATAAAAGTGTATCCATTTATGGTTTAGTCTAGAATCTTCCATGTATGAACTTTTACTACAGTATTGGTGAAAGACTTATGGTGAACCATTTTTTACATATCCTCTTGCCCCCTTCCAAGTCATCCTGATTTAATCCCTCCGTCTAGGTGTATAAGGGCATGGTTAATACTTAAATAGTATAGCCAACTATTGACTATAAGAAAGTGCCATGTCATCTGTAGCCAACATGTATAACAATGGATACTCAAAAACTAATTCTTGAAGATCATTTCTTGCAAAGCACAATAAGAGTTATTTCTTCACAAGTTTTGGATGCAGGTTGAACAGTTGAACGCTTTTCTTTGCAAAAGATACTTTTTTTTATCTATTTCACCCGGATGTTTGCGAGCTCTAGAGATGAAATATTATCCGAACAAACCTATCGAGAACCGTTACTCATGAGATGACCCCCACATCCTTTGTCAAAATAAACAACTCCCCGATCAATGCATTTCACTCTTCCGTGCAACACACGGGCACCTTACTATAGATTAGTACGACCAAAAATTGAACTAACATTATATATAGGATAAATGATGATGCATGTCACCTAAAATTATATCATTGAAAACTATGTTCAAACACAGTAAAAAAAACTACATTCAAATACGAATCCAACGATATTGTTTTTGTTGACATGCACTAACATTTTGTTAGTTAAATCTTCAGTCAAATTCAATGGGGGATAAACCACGACCGGTGTAGTAGTACTAGTGTAGAGGGCGGCGCTGCACGGGAGTCTCACCCCGCTCGTGGCGCGGCAGTAAAGCCGTCATATCAAAAAACCCAACCACTCCCAGTAATAAGTGGCCTGGTAAAATAAACGGACAAGCAACCATCACATCCCTCCGTCTTTTTTGCATTTCATCTCTCTGTATTTACTTTCTCCGGTTCATCTCACACACTCGATCCCTAGCTACTATTCCTAGTACACTACTACTCCTAGGGCCAGTTCTTTTGGCGGCTTCCCCAACTTTTCCCATAAGACTAGTGACATGCACTAACATTTCATTAGTTAAATTTATGATCAAAATTTGACACAGATTGCAATGGGGACCAATAAACCAGGACGGAGGTAGTAGTTATGGGATTACTAATCTAGAAGCCTAAAAGAACTGGCCCCTGGTACTCCTACTAGTAGTAGTACTCAAGTTGGAATTTGCATGCCTTTCCTACCAGTGAGATACTCCGTACAAAGTACGATAGAGAAATAACCACAGAGAAGGAAGCTAAAAGTAAACAATCAAACGAGCATTTTTGCATTTGTTTTGCATTGAATCATTTCACAAGCTTGACTAGTGCTGTTTTTCTACTTTTACAAAAACCGCATCGTAATGTTAAAACGTGCATTTGCACGTACATAAGTAATAGTAGTACTCCCTCCGTCTAGGTGTGTAAGTCTTCCTCCTTCTTGGTCATGGTGCACAACCAAATATGACTTATTGACCTGGACGGAGGGAGTAGCACAGTCTACAAGCATATATCGAGAGAGACGTGTAGTGCGATAGTATATAGTAAAGTTTGTGCTATATGCACGTACTTGCAAAATGCGTACGAATACACAAGGTTTCCAAACTTTCCCTTTTACATACTTAATTAAGGACGCTAAAAATTCCTGAATGTTCGAGATTTATCATTTGCGTCCCAAAACTAATGAGATCGCCTTACAAAACAAAAATTATACTCCTCCTAAAAGCCACGACGCTCACAGGAATGCTTGCGGCGCGCCACGAGTGCCCTGGTGCACGGCCGTTTCCAAGCACGCCGACACAACGCCTCTTCCTCAGCCTCGCAACTCACGAGGTGCTGATTGGCGGCTTGCCGGCGGGCGAGCGTGATCTCACCGGTGTGGTGATCCGGTGCCAACAGGTACTCCTCCTCGCTGGAAGCTTGCACCCGGTCCATGTACCGCCAAGCGTAGATGAGGCGCTTCGGCCCGACTGCACTCAGGGCGTGGGCACGGGCGTCCTCCGCCAACCTCATGGCCCTCGCACGAGCCTTCTGCCAAAGAGCCAATTGCCTGACTCTCTCGGACGCGACATAGGCCTTCCATGCAGCTTATTCCGCGGTGCGCTTCTCTTCCTCGGCCTTCTTCTCCGCCTCTATTTTGGCACGCTCTGCTGGAGGCAAAGCCTCCCACAAGGCGACATCCATTTCTTTACAAAGCTCCTCAAGGCTGGGGGGCTCGGCGGGCGGTGCGGCGTTCTCCTCGTAGCGGGGAGCCGACGCGTCCTCCGGTGTGCGTGCTGGCGAGATTGGGAACACCGACGCGTCCACCTCGACGCGTCGTGGCGAGGAGCGGAACACCAATGCGTCCTCCTCAATTAGTGGCGGCGAGGAACGGAACGGCGACACGTCGCATCGCGGCGAGGAACGTAACACCGACGCATCCTCCTCGACTAGTGGCGGCGAGGAACGGAACAGTGACGCATCGCATAGCGACAAGGCGCGGAACATCAATGCATCCTCCTCGACTAGTGGCGGCGAGGAACGGAACGGCGACGCGTGACCGTCCACGCGGTGCTGCGAGGGGCTCCTAGGGCTTGGGAGGGGCGATGCCATGGTGGTCGACGTGAGAGGGAGGGGGAGGATATAGCGATGAACGTAAACGTGAGGGGGAGGAGATAGCGATGTCATGGGAGGCGCAGTATTTATATCGAGCAATAACACTCCTACGTAAGATATGGACTGAGCTGCACTGACTTACCTACAGGTCCAGTTGCGTCACTCACATGCGGGCTAGACCCCTGTTGGGCCCATATGTCAGTGACCCAATGTATATGCAGTTAAGTAACAGCTACGTGGGCATATTTGTTGGAGTAAATTACGGGGGAGCGAAGGGGTGGAAATTGTAAGTGCTTCTAGTGCCACCCCTAGTTGGTTTTGGAGTATTGACGACAAACCTAGTTGAGGGACTAATGTGTTTGTGAGAATTGCAGGATAACACAGGTAGAAGTCCCTCATTGATTCGGTTTTCCTACCAAAGATGACCCCTAAAAATGTATGAAGACATTGAAGTCAAAGGTGCTATATGAAGATATTCACATCGAAGACCATGACAAGAGAAGACACCACATGAAGCCTATGGAGCTCGAAGACTTAGATCTTTCGTAGTTCTTTTTCTTTTGTGTTCAATCATAGGAACCACCGTACTGTTAAGTGGGGTCCAAGAGAACCAGTTAGAATGACTGAAGTGATGCCTAACCAAAACCTATGTCTTCGAGTGAAGACTATGAGAGCGAATCTTGTCCAGAGTCGGATAAGTCAGCTTTGCTTGTAGCCCAAGTAAAGTTGCCGTGTGAGTTTGAAATCTGACCGTTGGAACACGTGTTAGTTCCTTAGTGACCCAGGGTCATTTCGGACAAATCAGGTCGGGTTGCCAAGTGGCTATAAATAGCCCACCCCCACAACCATAAACGGTTGGCTGCTCAGATTGAGAGAACGGCTTTTGTCGTGTGAGAGCAACCCACCTCGAAGCCTTTGAGAGAGAATTCCTTGCGAGGATAAAGCCCTAACCACCCAGAGCCAGAGAGGATTGGGCATCACTTAAGTCTTCTTGTCTGTGTGATCTGAAGACTTATTACACTTGAGGACTGTGCATCCTCCAGCCGGTTAGGCGTCGCGTTCTGAGCATCCAAGAGACATTGTGGATTGCCGGTGAACGAAGTCTATGAAGGTTTGGGAGTCTACCTTGAAGACTTACCAGAGTGATTGGGCGAGGTCTGTGTGACCTTAGCTCAAGGGGAATACAGTGAGGACTGGGTGTCCTGAGCTGCGTGTTCAGGACTGGGTGTCCGGGACTGTGTGTCCTAAGGTTTAAATACCTAGCCGCCCCAACCAGACATACAGTTGTCACAGCAACTGGAACTGGTCCAACAAATCATTGTCTTCAACGAGTCACTGGTTTCATCTTCCCTTCCCTTTACTTACTATTGCTCCTTGTGAAGTCATTGTATGTTTGCACTATCTTTTGTCTTCACTGAGTGACTGCATGTTCTGTATGGCTTCATAATATCTTCCTACCTGATCCTTACTACATTGCTGCTATTAAGTCATTGTGCTTTCACTTCATTGAATACTTGACTATGGCTTGCCTAGTGTAGTCTACCTTCCGCTGCATGGTAATAGGTTTATTTCTTTCGTTTGTCTTCATAACTTCCACGTTTTGAAGACTTTCATAAAAATTGCCTATTCACCCCCCTCTAGTTGATATAACGCACTTTCAATTGGTATCAGAGCAAGGTGCTCCCTTGTTTTGTGTGATTCGGTTTAACCACCTGGAGTTTTAGCTATGTCGACTGCAGGGATAATTAAAGTCTCCGCTGCATGCCCCATCTTCGATGGAACTGAATATCCCTACTGGAAGAATAAGATGCGCATGCATCTTGAAGCCATTGATGTCGACCTATGGTATGGCATCGAAAACGGTGTTCCCAAGGCTGGAGAAGGTGACACTGCTGCTGATGTCAAGAAATTCGTTCAACTGGACTCTACTGCCAAGAATATCATCTGTGGTCATCTGACCAAAGGATAGTATGGCCGTGTGAGTGCTTTGAAGACATCTAAGCTGGTCTGGGACTGGCTCTCCAAGGTCAATGAAGGCATCTCAACCCAGAGAGATCAGAGAATTAGTGTCCTTCGCAACCTCTTCAACCGCTTCAAGCGAAATGACAATGAGAATGTCCAGCACACATTTGACCGACTCACTGACATCACAAATGAGCTTCAAGCCCTCGGCGCTACTGAGATCACCAAACATGAAGTCGTCAAGACACTACTGAGATCACTTGATAGTTCGTTTGACATCCTAGCCCTGATGATTCAAGAACGTCCTGATTTCAAGACACTCGATCCATCTGACATACTTGAGAGGCTCAACACACATGAGTTTCAGCTTTCTGAGAAAAGAGATATCTACGGTCCAAACTATGGGCGAACTCGTGCCTTGAAGGAAAAAGTTGTCTCCTCATCTGAAGAAGAATCTGACAGCAGTTCTGATGATCCTGAAGACATTGGAAGAGAACTTGCTATGCTTGTGAAGAAGTTCCAAAAATTCACCAAGAAGAAAGGCTTCATAAAGTCTTCCTGATCAAGCTCAAGGAATGATGAAGCTTCTGCTCACGACTACAAGAAGAAAACATGTCACAAGTGCAAGAAACCTGGCCACTTCATCTCTGAGTGTCCATAGTGGGACAATGAGAACAAAAAGAAGAAGAAGAGCAAGGAATATGACTTTGACGACAAGAAGAAGAAGAAATACTCAAAGTCTTTGTCCAAGTCTTCCTCAAAGTCTTCATCACACAAGAATAACTCATCTGGCAAGGCACGTGCGTTTGTTGGCAAGGAAATGGACTCAGAGGAGGAGTCCACTTCTGAGGAGGCGGAGGTGGAGTCTGAGGAGGAGTCCGATTCAGGCGTCGCAAGTCTGGCTACAGCATACGTTGCCAAGTCCATCTTCAATACTGAAGACAATGACCTCGTCACCGACACCGATGCAAATGACAAGGACTACTCCGCTTCTACCTACTGCTTCATGGCACGCGGTGCCAAGGGTACGACACCAGCGTCTTCAGAATGGATTATTGATAGTGGGTGTACAAATCACATGACTGTCAAAAGAAGTCTTCTTATGGACTCAACCTTACGTCCATCCGACAAGAGCCACATCACATTTGCTGACACTGGTAAAAGTAAGGTATTGGGTCTAGGTAGAGTTGCAATCTCAAGGGATCAACACGTGGATAAAGTCATGCTTGTTGAATCCCTTGGCTTCAACTTAATGTCTGTCTCAATGCTTTGCGATTTGAACATGATCGTAATATTTGGAAAATATCGTTGCCTTGTACTAATGGAATCTGACAAGTCTCTAGTGTTTGAAGGGTATCGAAAAGATGATCTGTACGTAGTAGATTTCTCAGCAGGACCACAGCTTGCCGTATGTCTTCTAAGAAAAGCTTCAGAATGCTAGCTCTGGCATCGGAGGCTTGGGCATGCTGGCATGAGGAACCTCCACACCCTAGCAAAGAAGAAGCATGTCATAGGCATCGAGGGCGTCAAGTTCAAGAAAGATCACTTATGCGGTGCCTGTGAAGCAGGGAAGATGACGAGGGCCAAACATCCCTTGAAGACAATCATGACCACTACTCGACCCTTCGAACCGCTTCACATGGATCTTTTCGGTCCCACTCATTACTCAATTCTTACTACTACTGCTTGCCTCTATGGCTTCGTTATTGTTGATGATTATTCTAGATATACTTCGGTGCACATAATCCTTTACAAGACTGAAGTGCAGGATCTCTTCAGACGCTTCGCCAATCGAGCTATGAACAATTATGGCTCCAAGATAAAGCACATCAGAAGTGACAATGGCACAGAATTCAAGAACACTGTCCTTGATACATATCTTGATACCTTGGGCATCACACATGAATTCTCAGCCCCGTACACGCCACAGCAGTATGGCGTCGTCGAACGCAAGAACAGAACATCCATTGAGATGGCCAGAACGATGCTAGATGAATACAAGACCCCAAGAAAATTCTGGCCTGAAGCCATTGATACTGCATGTCATACAATCAATCATGTTTATCTTCACAAGCTTCTGAACAAGACATCTTATGAGCTCCTTACTGGCAAGAAGCCAAATGTTAGTTACTTTAGAGTATTTGGCGCAAGGTGCTGGATCAAGGACCCACATCACACCTCAAAGTTTGCACCAAAAGCACATGAGGGTTTTATGCTTGGATATGGAAAGGATTCGCACTCCTACAGAGTCTTCAATCTCTTTCATTACAAAGTGGTTGAAACAGTGGATGTGCGGTTCGATGAGACCAATGGTTCACAAAGAGAGCAACTGCCAAATGTGCTAGATGAAGTTCCATCCAGTGAATCAATCAAGCTAATGGGAACTGGAGAAATTATACCTTCTGAAGCTCATCCTGAAGAAGAACTTATCATCTCAGCACCTGATCAACATGAAGACAATGCTCAGCCTGAAGACATTCCTTCTAACAACGACAATGATCAGCAAGAGCAAAGTCTTCGCCCTGTACATCCTCGCGTTGCCAATGAAGTGCAGATTGAAAGAATAATTGATAGCATCAATGCACCCGGTCCACTCACTCGTTCAAGGGCAACTCAGCTAGCAAATTTCTGTGGGCACTTCGCATTCGTCTCAATAACAGAACCCAAGAAAGTTGAAGAAGCCTTCATGGAACCTGAATGGATTCAAGCTATGCAAGAAGAGCTTCAACAGTTTGAGCTGAATAATGTATGGGAACTAGTTAAGCGTCCTGATCCACGGAAGCACAATATAATAGGCACCAAATGGATATACCGCAACAAGCAAGATGAGCATGGTCAAGTTGTCAGAAACAAAGCTCGTCTCGTTGCTCAAGGATATACTCAAGTGGAAGGCATTGACTTCGATGAAACATTTGCTCCTGTGGCTAGACTTGAAGCCATACGCATACTGCTGGCCTATGCAAATCATCATAACATACTTCTATATCAAATGGATGTGAAGAGTGCTTTTCTCAATGGCAAGATTGAAGAAGAAGTGTATGTTGCACAACCGCCTGGCTTTGAAGATCCAAAACATCCTGACATGGTATACAAGCTCAACAAGGCACTGTATGGCCTCAAACAAGCCCCTCGGGCCTGGTATGACACACTCAAATACTTCCTGAAGAGCAAAGGCTTCATACCTGGTTCCCTAGACCCCACTCTCTTCACGAAGACATATGATGGTGAACTGTTTGTGTGCCAAATATATGTGGATGACATTATCTTCGGCTGCACCAATCAGAAGTACAGTGAAGAGTTTGGATATATGATGCAAGAGCAATATCAGATGTCCATGATGGGAGAGCTGAAGTTCTTCCTCGGTCTTCAAATACGACAACAACGCAACGGCATCTTCATATCTCAAGAGAAGTATCTCAAAGATTGCCTGAAGAAGTTCGGTATGCAAGACTGCAAAGGCTTCACAACACCAATGCCAGCCAAACATCATCTGGGTCCCGACGACAATGGTAAAGAGTTCGATCAAAAGGTATACCGCTCCATGATTGGTTCTTTACTTTATCTATGTGCATCTAGGCCAGATATTATGCTTAGTGTTTGCATGTGTGCTCGATTTCAAGCGGCACCAAAGGAGTCGCATCACTTAGCTGTGAAGCGAATTCTTCGATATTTGGCTCACACCCCAACTCTAGGATTATGGTATCCAAAGGGCTCAGAGTTTGATCTGGTTGGATTCTCGGATGCTGATTATGCTGGTGACAAAGTTGATCGCAAGTCTACATCAGGCACATGTCACTTTCTGGGACGATCACTTGTATGTTGGTCTTCAAAGAAGCAGAACTGTGTATCTCTCTCCACTGCTGAATCTGAATACATTGCTGCTGGATCTTGCTGCGCTCAGCTTCTGTGGATGAAGCAAACACTCAAGGACTATGGCATTCATCTGAAGCAAGTGCCACTTTACTGCGACAACGAAAGCGCCATCAAGATCGCCAACAACCCAGTTCAGCACTCGAAGACAAAGCACATTGAAATTCGTCATCACTTTCTCAGAGATCATGTTGTGAAGGAAGATATTGATATCATACACGTCAACACTGAAGAGCAATTGGCAGATATCTTCACCAAGCCCTTGGATGAGAAGAGATTTTGCAAGTTACGGTGTGAGCTAAATATCCTGGAATCCTCAAATGTCCTGTGATCAGGCACACATCCTAACCCTTATGCATATTGATGACTTAGATGTGCAACACACGAAGTAAAGTATATCTTCAATCAATGAAGACATACATTCTAAGTGTGAATACATTAATGTGGAATTTGACTTCGGAGCGCCACGATAATTGTGCGCCGTGTCTGGGTCTAATACTTCCTATACGATGGGTAATGCCACCACCAAATGTTCTATTTTGATGTGTTTCACTCATGGCGTTACCTTGCAATGTCTTCACATTTGGTTTGGCTTCAATCTCAACACATCTTCATGATTATCTTCACTATGTTGATTACATAGATATATATATCTATTAGTGTTCTGTCCTCTACAACATTCACTTATAGCTATGTCTTCATTGTTGAATCTCTTGAACTAAGTGAATGTGATCGGACCCTAACCTCTCTATGCTTTCTATCTCAAGTTCTATCTCTCCAAATCATATGCATTCTATTGAAACTGTCGAATGTCTTCTCTAAGTCCTTGCCAGCAGAAGATACAGAGACAACCATTAAGTCCATTTTCAATGCTCATTCCTCCACATGAAACCCGGAGAAGTAGGAACGACCACCCGACAATCAAGGCGGGCGTGGGACGTGGAACAAACCCCAAAATTCTGCATAATGGCCACGTGTTCCTCAGATGCGAATTGCCAGGGGCACCTGTGTAATAGCGTAGTGCCGCCCATGTACCTATAAATACACACTTCACAGCGGTCATTTTCTCTTCTTCCACTCTCGCACGAACCATAGCGCCACCGCTAGCCCTCGACGACGCCGGCAACGAAGCGCTTCGCTGCCGCAACCTCTCCGACGCCGTCTTCACGCCGACCGCGGACATCGTCCTCTCCGCCGTCGCCGTAGGTGTCCTCCGTCGCCAAGTTAGGGCACGGAAGATCGAACTGCTCGGCCTCATCTTCCACTCCGTCTAGCAGTTCTTAGTGTGGTAAATAAAACTTCCTTTTTATAGCACTGTTGATCCTATGGATTTGTCACTTTCTACCACAAGCAGTTTCTATTCACACAAGTTAGATCTCTCTCATACTACATCTCATAGCATGCCTAGTATATTCACTTATGCTTCACAAAGTAGTTAGATTCCTCACTTGTACTGATCTGTGGATTCGTACAAATCTGGAACCAACTCCTTATCTATGAGTGAATGTCTTCTAAACTGATTTATCTTCAAAATCTTCTGAGAATGCATATGACCTCTTCCCCTTCCCTCGCACCTTAATGCTGTCACAGGTACATGTCCGTGGGAGAATCCTTTGGTTCTCATAGTCTGCATTCATTTGCAGAATTCTTACAGCATCACATAAATTCTCCCGAAGCCAGTTCCTGTTGGTCCAGCAAGCGAAAACCTTTGAAGCCTTTGAACATGTTGAAGCCTTTCAAGTTAAAGTTTATGGCTTCAGAGAAAGCAGCAAGGAAGGGTGGCAGACAGCGTCGTGGCGGAACATCCAGAGATCTGCCAGATGAACTCTCAGAACTGTACAAGACAGATCCTGAAGAGGATTACAATCAGCGCAAGACCCGAATCCAATGGATTCGAAGATATTGGGCAGAACAATGGTTCAAATACCGATTTGTAACCCAGGAATATGCTGAGAAAAATGCCATCAAGAGACCATGGGGAGACATCCTATACAAGAATCTTCTACCCAGGTCCAGAGATGAAGCCATTGCTCAAGGCTTCTATCCCTGCATGGTCTGTGGGCCACAGCCTGCTGATGCACACCCATCGTCACTACTATGGTGTCGTGATGACAATCTGTTCAAGCGCAACTTCCAGTTTGCCCAGAACTCAGCGAAGCAGAACAAGAAGACTTTGGGGTTAGACTTCAACCCTGGTCCCTCAGCACCAAGGGCAGATGGCACACGAGATGCAGAACCCAATGTCATCGGTCCTTTCTACAACCTTGAAGGCCTCATCACCCGCATCTTAGTTCAAGGGACTGCAGTGAATGAGCCTGCAGCTGACGCTGAATCAGAAGAAGCTCCTGCAGTGCCGAAGCCAAAGAAGATGAAGAAGCCTAAAGCTTCAAAGCCTGCCCCTTCACCAAAAATCTCACGGGCGAAGCAACTGGCAACTGCACCTCCTGAAGACAGTGTGCAGTCCGAAGACTTATCTCGCATCTCCAAGCCCCAAAAGGTCAAGATGCCTCTGCCTCACACCGGACAAGAGCTAACTGTTGCTGCCATTCTGCGCAATGACGACATTGATCTGTCTAGTGATGAAGATCTAGCAGATGACGCTCTTGGGCAACTCATCAAGAGCAAAGAAGAAGCAGAAATCTTCAATGATCTGCCTCTCTTTGATGTGACCATCATCCAAAACTTCAATCACGAGTAGTTTGACACGCCAAACATCAGCTTTGAAGATCTGCAGCTACCAATTGGCCTCAATGTCGCCTTCCAAGGCGCCATTGCTTCAGAACTAGCTATTGCCCAGCGCATTGTTGAACTGAAGCAAAAGATTGACTATGAAAAGGCTTAGTTCAAGAAGCATATGGCCAAGCTCAGCGTGCAGGAAGTGAAGAACTTCAAGAGTATGATGCACGAGCTCAAGGAAGCCTTTGTAAAGAAACGTGCAGAAGCTCAGGGTTCGCGTGAGCGCATGAAGACTCTGGCTGACAGATTTGTGCAAGCCTACAATGAGGCTGAGAAGCGCAAGGCCCTTGGGCATCCTGGCATCGACCCCAGGATGGCTGCAAAGAAGAAGAAGAAGTCTGCTACGGCTGAACCTGACGCACCAAGGCAGGAAGCAGTTCCTATTGTCTTCCAAACTAAAATGACTGGCTTGAAGCCAAAAGGCCGGTTAACAGCTTCAAAGCTCAAGAAGACAAGGACTGTTGAGGCTGAAGCCAGGAAGAGGAAACATTCTGAAGCCTCTCCAACTGCCCCCTCCAAGAAGAAGAGGAAGACCAAGAAAGATCGGGCTGCTCCCACAGAGCCCTTGATAGTTGAACCCATTTCTATGGTCTATCCTGAAGCTGAACGCCATGAACGCCAACTGACTATCCATGAGCCTGCTTCCACAGAGGCTCATGAAGCTGAAGACATTGGTCAACATGACAATGTAGAAGATGGTGCAGTCCTTCCTCAGAACAGTGAACTCATCAGCATTTGTCGTCCACTGACGCCAATTGCACAGGATGCTTCATGGGCAGATCGTCCACAAGAGGAAGAAGACTTTGAGGCCCAGCCCACTCCAACTCCACAGGCGTTGCCCGCGTTGCGCAGGCTTCACAAAGGTCCAAGGCCTCAAGTCTCTGCTAAAGACAATCCGGCTGTATCAGCCACGGAAGAAGGAGTCCCACAAGTTCCCACTCCCGTGTCCCACCAAGAAGCAGTTCTCAAGGAGAACGTGCTTGTGACCGACCCTCCAGCTCATCAAGTGGAGGATGAAAATCTTGATGCTACCACAACCACCAATGAAGCTAATGTGGAGCCCTCCCCAACGGAAGAAGAAGACAGCGAAGCCACTGATCCCGTCACTTCTGTTCCTGAGTCTGCTGCCGGTCCACAGTTCGACTATCATGTTGAGCACAGGCCTCAGGTACAGAAGCCAATACCAAGATTGCCAAGGTTCCCAGGTCCTGCATCAACACCTGGCTCCTTCAATATCAATGGCTTCAGGGCAGACAACACATTCTTCGATAGCTCCAGGAACCCCTACTCAAGGGAAAGGATATCATCTGATCGGTTCTGGAGCTATCCTCAGCGAAGCTATTACTCATGCATTCTTTACAACCAAGGTCGCATCTTCCCACACAAGCGCCTTGACATTGAAGCCATAGCTGGTCTGCCCTGTCTGGAAGAAGCTTTGGATTGCTTCAAGGAAGTTGGACTGCTGCCGTTCGTTACTGACCAAGAGCATTGGAATGAAGAGCTGCTGCTCCAATTCTATGCCACACTTCACATCCGCGGCTACAGCAGAGATCCGAAGACTTGGGTCATGGAGTGGATGACGGAAACGTTCATCACGAATCCAATGCATTTGACATCATTGAGCTCACTAGTTTGCCCACTCCTGGCGATCTCTACGAGCATGGCTGTCAGCTGCATAGTGAAGCCATTGAGAGCATCTTTAAGAGGCCGGAACCTGATATGAGTCAGATGCTCAGCATGATGAAGCCATTGCCCCAAGATGCTGCTTATCCAACAGAGTTCTTCGTTGAAGACCTTGAGTATCTGCCAAGAACCATCTATCACATCATCAGGCGAACTCTCTGGCCCATCAAAGGGCACTCTCCAAATGCCAATCTAGAGGGTGCAATGAAGACTTTGGTCTTCTATATTCTTCATGGAAAATGCTTCAATGCACAGGACTTATTCATCCGTCAACTTGCTGCATCGGTCTCTGATCTGTATGTCTTGAAATTCTACGCCCCATGGGTAATGCGGCTAATTAAGCTTCACTCCGATATCTCATATCAGCCATCTGCTCGCAATCATAGGATTTTTCTGCCTGATGTGGATATCTCTACTGAAGCCATCTATCCTGAACCTGCAAAGGAACCTCTTTTCTAAGTCTTCAGAATGCAGAACATCAGAGTTTCTCACAGAACATTGAAGAAGTTGAAGCAGTCACTCGGCTGTATCCTTTGGCTGGCACTACACATGCACCACACCCTGTGTCTACTGAAGCCACTGATAGTACAACTGCTCCAAGACCCAAGAAGCGCACTCGTGCTCTCAATGACCGAGAGCTTCTTGTGGCTCTTCATCAGAAACAGGATAGGCATCATGGCTGGCTGAAGCGTCAGATGAAAAGCCTCTTGGTGGAAGTTAATCGCATTCGCAATCTTGCCACCAAGAATGCTTTCGTTGCCCATGAAACCTGTCGCCGTACATGGAAAGGGCTAACGATGATGTGTTCTGAAGATGATCTCCAAGAGGATGGCTTCACTGAGTGATTCAAGTTTGACTCCACACCTCCTCGAAGAGCTGTGCTGCTAGGAACTCCACCCCTTGAAGACTCTGAGTTCTCTTCATCTGCTGCAACAGTGACTGCCAGAGTTATCGAGGATGAAGATGATGCTACTTCACCACCACCTCCTTCAGCATGCGTCAACTCTGCTCCAAGCTCTTCAGCATCGCCAAACACCACCAACGACCCTGCTACTTCACCTACTCCGCATGGGAACGAGTAGATGGTCTATGTCTTCAAACCTTTTTGGTCCTTACTGACAAAAGGGGGAGAAGCATATGAGGTTGATAGTCTTCAAGCGGGTCCATATGGGCGTGTGCTTTATATTTTGCTTCGTGCTTACAACTCTCGTTTTGCTACATTTGTTTCTTTGAGTTGTAACACTTAAACTCGATGGTCGTCTGCTACTTATCTGCCACTTTGTTTTGCGATGATAAATTCCGCATGTGCGACGATAAATTCCGCACTTAGATCATTCTGCATACGTCCATTTTCCATTATGCATGTCATTATCTTCATATACTTTCACACGCATAGTGGATTGTCATCATAAGTTGAAGTGGATCTCCACAAGTACAACCTGCCATGTGCATTTGCATTCCAAAAGCACATTACTTATATGCACATTTTCAGGGGGAGCCCTTGCAACTAATGAAGACAATTCCTTATCCTTTACAATTTCACAGATTATATTCCCCGTTGAAAACTTCAACTAGTTTGTCATCAATCACCAAAAAGGGGGAGATTGTAAGTGCATCTAGTGCCACCCCTAGTTGGTTTTGGAGTATTGACGACAAACCTAGTTGAGGGACTAATGTGTTTGTGAGAATTGCAGGATAACACAGGTAGAAGTCCCTCATTGATTCGGTTTTCCTACCAGAGATGACCCCTAAAAATGTATGAAGACATTGAAGTCAAAGGTGGTATATGAAGATATTCACATCGAAGACTATGACAAGAGAAGACACCACATGAAGCCTATGGAGCTCGAAGACTTAGATCTTTCGTAGTTCTTTTTCTTTTGTGTTGAGTCATAGGAACCACCGTACTGTTAAGTGGGGTCCAAGAGAACCAGTCAGAATGACTGAAGTGATGCCTAACCAAAACCTATGTCTTCGAGTGAAGACTATGAGAGCGAATCTTGTCTAGAGTCGGATAAGTCAGCTTTGCTTGTAGCCCAAGTAAAGTTGCCATGTGAGTTTGAAATCTGACCGTTGGAACATGTCTCAGTTCCTTAGTGACCCAGGGTCATTTCAGACAAATCAGGTCGGGTTGCCAAGTGGCTATAAATAGCCCACCCCCCACAACCATAAACGGTTGGCTGCTCAGATTGAGAGAACGGCTTTTGTCGTGTGAGAGCAACCCACCTCGAAGCCTTTGAGAGAGAATTCCTTGCGAGGATAAAGCCCTAACCACCCAGAGCCAGAGAGAATTGGGCATCACTTAAGTCTTCTTGTTTGTGTGATCTGAAGACTTATTACACTTGAGGACTGTGCATCCTCCAGCCGGTTAGGCGTCGCGTTCTGAGCATCCAAGAGACATTGTGAACTTAGCTCAAGGGGAATACCTTGAAGACTGACCAGAGTGATTGGGCGAGGTCTGTGTGATCTTAGCTCAAGGGGAATACGGTGAGGACTAGGTGTCCTGAGCTGCGTGTTCAGGACTGGGTGTCCGGGACTGTGTGTCCTAAGGTTTAAATACCTAGCCGCCCCAACCAGACGTACAGTTGTCACAGCAACTGGAACTGGTCCAACAAATCATTGTCTTCAACGAGTCACTGGTTTCATCTTCCCTTCCCTTTACTTACTATTGCTCCGTGTGAAGTCATTGTATGTTTGCACTATCTTTTGTCTTCACTGAGTGACTGCATGTTCTGTATCGCTTCATAATATCTTCCTACCTGATCCTTACTACATTGCTGCTATTAAGTCATTGTGCTTTCACTTCATTGAATACTTGACTATGGCTTGCCTAGTGTAGTCTACCTTCCGTTGCATGGTAATAGGTTTATTTCTTTCGTTTGTCTTCATAACTTCCACGTTTTGAAGACTTTCATAAAAATCGCCTATTCACCCCCCTCTAGTCGATATAACGCACTTTCAGAAATATTGCTGGTCACAATGGATTGGACGAGCATGGGGGGAGGAGAGTCATGCATGCAGATTTTTTCACACGGGGTGGAGTGGTGGGACCGCAGGAGGGAGAAGGAGAGTTTGGCAGGCATATTGTTTCCACACATGGAGAGGAAAAGATTTGGAGACGAACGGGCTTCCTGCAGGTATGGGGAACGATGCATAATAAGTCATCTTGCATGCTGGGCTAGGTATAGTCTCAAGTCATTAAAAACATACATGCCCCACACATGTTCATATTTCAAGGTGCACTAAATTATTGCATGCGATGATTAAGGCTGGCCATAATGGTGGTATCTTAGCTGGTATCATGCACACAGGAATAGCAAACATGCTGATGTGGTCAAGAATTAAAGAAGAGAGGGGGGTTCGAGTAACTAGTGTTCATGCATGCATTGTTAAACACATTTTTTTGTGAAGAACCACAACACTAGTTGAGTACTTTTGCAGACTTCAAAACCTATTCCACAATGTGTCAACATTCACAATGTCAAATCAATATTTTTACACTCATTATAAAACGTAGTTCTTATACTCATTATAATCAGTACTCCCCCCGTCTAGGTGAGTAAGTCATCTTAGATTGTGCACTGTGACCAAGGAGGAGGGGGAAACGAGAGATCTTAATGTTTATTTGCTAATTAATAGCATTTCATGCAATGAACTAACCACTGCATGTCGTGTTTGGTAGTCTCAAGTCATTAAAAGCATGCACACCCACATCTCCTATTGGTTGATATGTCAAGAAACAAGAAACAAGGTAGAAGTTAATGCACCGCGCCTAAGTGTTTTGGGATTATTTGATTTTCATAAGATGACTTACACACCTAGACAGAGGGAGTATTGTAGATATTGATATTTTTAGTATAAATTTGGTCGTGAGATTTCATTGATGCCTGTCAAAGCGTGGAGGAAGCGGAGCTTAGGGCTTGCATTGCCGGTCTCTACATAGGTATTTCTCTTCATAATCCTGTAATTTTAGAGAATGATTGCGCTTTTGTGGTAGCGTCTCTTGCATCGGGGGACTATGACAGGTCTGCTATGCGTGACCTGAAGATGAAAGCGTTGAGCATCTCGAAGTTGATGAACAATCTTCAATTGTCAAAGATTAGCCGTTCGGCTAATAAGGTGGCACACTTAATCGCTAAGTATAGCTTTGACAATAGATTAGATGGTATTCTTGTAAATAACATACCGCCCTGTGTGGTGAATATTGTATCGAATGAGTGTACTGGTGTGGCTGGTTAATTAAAATAAGGTGGTGTTCAAAAAAAGTGTAAATTTGGTCAAACACTTTGCGAACGGTTGACGGGAGTAAAAAGGACCAGAGGGAGTATCATGCATGCGGAGTAGGCAAAAAAATTTGCTTGCCTAAAAAAAGGCAAAAAAAATTGCTCATTTATAGCCGGTCGAAGTCTCAAAGGGCGTGACCGCACGAGGGAGGCGAAGGTCGTGGGAGGCGCGACGTTTGACGGAATTAAGTGAAGTTACATCCACGCGCTGGCATGCCGTGCGAAAAGGCAGAAGCTATACTGTCAGGCCTATGATATGGGTCTAGTAGACATGACATCTAGTGGGTCCCGCATAGTTCTCGAGAACTCTTTGGCGGCTTGCAGCCGTTTATCCACCGGGCAAGCCAGCAACCCCACACCATTCGCACGCCCTACTCGTCCCCGTCTTCTACCTTACAACAGTTCGCTCCTAGTCGTCCCGTCCTTTCACATTAGTTCGCTCCTAGTTTTCTTGCGGGGTACAACAATTCAACTTCTCCTAACCCTCCTCCAAAATCCATGGCCTCCCAAATCTCCATGGTCGCCGCTGAGTACCAGGTTAGAGCCATCACTAGTGATCAGTTCATCGTCATCTATACACGTGGATCCGAGAAGGTGAAAGCATGGCTTGCTCGCTTCCTACGCATGTTCAACAGTTCAACGGATGAGTGGGTCGCTGGGCTAGATGTTGAGTACACCACAGTCCTGGGACGAGAGAAGGATCTAAAGGACGAAGAGAGGAAGAAGCCCGCCGTGATCCAGGTTTGCGTACATAATGTTTTCTTGGTCTACCACATATGCCATGCCGACGTTGAGTGCCAAGATTTTAAGAACTTCCTCAAGGACAAAAGAGTGAAATTCGTTACTGTAGGCTTTAAAATGACAGGGATGTCCTGCGTCAGATAGGTCTCGTTGTAGGCCAGCCCTTCAATCTCTAGAAGGCAAGCCTGGTGTCCTCCTCTCAACCTTCAATGCTAACCCTGGCAGCAGCCATGACTGATCCTTCGTACGCTAAACTGAAGAAACCTCATCACGAGTTTCATCATGCATGGGAGTCGAAGACATTAGATGAAGATTACATCCTGTACGCAGCAATGGATGCCTACCTTTGTTTAAATATCTACAAGGGTTGGATGAAGAAGCAAAGCCCAGTGTCCGGTTCAAGCAAAGAAGCGTCGGCGAAGAGGAAGAGGGAGGAGGACGAAGTCGAGGACATGGACTCGGACTCCGAGTAGGTGGCAGTGCTGTCGCTCATGCTGGTTCTACTGCAGTGTCAAGCAGACTAGTTGCTTAGTTTATTTTCAAGGGTGTGTTGTGCTGAGGCCCCAGCAGAACTATGTTTATGTTCTTTCTCATTATTTGAACTCTTTAGTAAGTACAATAGTACTAGTACTATGTCTTACTATTGTTCTTCTTGCAGTTGGTACTACTGCTCATATCTTCGTGTTCCTACTATACTTAATACGTTCATACTAGTAGTATAATTTGGGTCAGTCGATTTGTGAAAGAAGTTCGATGGAGCAAAGGAAGAAGACGGCAGAAGAGGTGGAAGAAGCCCTTCTAGCCATCCATGTTGCATCAAACGGATCACATGAGTCGACTGACCCAAATTGCTCCTTCAGATTGCAGGATCCACGTGGCATTCAAGGTCTCGAAGGTAGATTCCGCGTCCGCACCCGGTTTGCGGGCTCGATGCGCGTGCGACCGGCTTCCGCCGCGACAGCCACCATGCGTGCCTCCTCCGCGCGGGCGGAGACGACAATGACACGCTAGTTCCTCCTTGCCGGCGTGCTGGAGCACGCGTTCGTCCTCCTCTTCGTACGCTGCATGCATAGACGCGGCTCCACCAGCTGCTCACGTGCTTGGCAGCGCGGCGGCATCGCGAGGAGGGACTGCAAACGACATGAGCGGGTGAGCCTTCGGCTTCATGGCACAGGGATGGCGGCGACACGGCGGTGATGGGGGAGAAATTGTTGGCCGGAGTAGGCGGGCGCCGGCATGCGCAACGGCGGTGGCGGCATATTGATGAGTGCGCGTGTGGGAGCTTACTTTAGTTTTATATATAAGGTTGGTCAAACTTAAAAGAAAACCATACTAGTACACGTAAACATTAGAGTTAGGCAGCGCTTTTATTAGTTAGTACCACAGCCACGATACGGAATCCTATGCAAGCGCGTGAACCGCGGCCACGCGGTTGATTGAACGGTGCGTCACCGTGTCGCGCTCGAAGGACATCCACCGAACCTTTTTGTGTGTGTGAAAACAATCCTCGAATATTACTCAGGTTTTTTTTCCTGTGAAAGTTCTTCACGCTGCAATATTTTCGTATATTTGAATTTAGCTCCAGTTCGTGTTTATTTGGATTTGGACGTTTTAGGTGCGCCCTAGTTTTTTTAATACTGATTTTGTGTGTGTGACTGAGAGAGAACGTGTGTATGTGTCCATATGTGTGTTGTGGCGGAAGGGCAATGTGTAGACGGTTGTGTGTGTGTGATAGAGACATAGAGAGGTGTGAATGTGCAAATGATCATGCATGAGTGAGACATAGACAGATGCCGATACGTTGTGTATACATGAGATAATGGTCTTGTAGTTTACTTGTGTGTGTGAGAGAGAGAGAGAGGGAGAGAGATAGACAGAGAGAGGAGCATCCGTAACACAACAACCATCTCTCTCGATTCGTCCGTCCCTCGCACGGTCGCATGCAACACATGCATCAACGTGCACATTTTGACACCCTCACCCGGCCCCTGCCCACCTCAAGGCCCGCACAATCTCTTTGTGAATACCCATTTCTCTCCTTAGGTTTGTTTTCTCTCAATATTTGACACACACACACACACACAGAGACACACACAACACAAAACACACACACACACACTCCCCCGAGCACACAATTCATCCCCATCCAAGGTTATACGGCGACCACTCTCACTTGTGCTTCTTTGCACCCCAACATGCACAACACCTCAATCTTCAAAGAGGGCATCGAGCAGATCGAAGACAGCGACCACACCGCGCTAGAGAATGCGGGGTCATTTGGAAGCAGGGTGATGTGACGACGGCTGACTGACTCCTCCCCCCACCCTCTCTCTCTCTTGCACAAAATTACCAATCCCTCTCTCCCCCGCATAAAATTGTCAATCCCTCAACCCACGAGATCCTTCTCCTCTCGTCCATGTTTTTCTAGCTCTCTCATCAAACATGTTGTCTCTTCTCCTTCCACGTATACAGAATCCAGATGCACACGCATCTCATGTATATTACCTGTATCCATCTTTCTCACAGACCTAACTTCTTCCTCTCTCTTTCTCTCTCTATCTCTCTCTCTCTGTCTCGTTAGGTTTGTCTCCTACTCTCTCATCCACATACATACAATCTTTCCCGCCCATCTACTCCATCTTCAAAAGCTCTCTCTGCATGTTTCATTCACACATTGGGATATGTCAAAATGTTGCTTCTATAATGGCTGATGTAGAGTTATGGTTGTTTTTGTTGCATCCTACAAAGTAATAACTATGAAATGCATTTAGATTCTCATTTGACTGGGATTATGTGAGTTTGAGCATGTTGTGAAGTACTATAGACCTTGTATACATCTTGGGATTCGACAATGATTGTAACTATTGAATTGTATAGATTATTACATTCGAAGTCAATAGCCTAATATATTTATTTCACAATTTCAACAAATGATTAGTTCACTACAAACAAAGAAAACAAATATGTACTCCCTCCGTTTTTATTTAAGTCCGCGTATTAGCATTGGTCAAAGTCAAGTTCTGTAAACTCTCAGAAAGCTTATAACAAAAAATATTAACATATACAATAACAAATAAATACCATTAGGTTCATTATTGAATGTACTTTCACATCATACATATTTGTTATGGTAAATGTTTATATTTTTCCACAAACTTGGTCAAACTTTAGGAAGTTTGACTTCGATCAAACCTAATATGCAGAGTTTACTACTACTACTCGCTAGTTGCTTAGCCGAATCACTCAACACGCCACACGGGGAGTCCAGTGTCACAAAATTTTGAGGTCGGCGGGAAAATTTCCCGCGACCCTGATTCGAGCAGTGGGAAGTTACCACCATAGCCTTCGGAACAGGCCAACGGATGACACTTGGTAGGGGGCTGTTTTCGTAACTTCAGGTTCACCCTACCCAGCCAACCCCACCCCGGCACCCAGAGTAGTACACCTGAATACTCCCCATTTTCTATCCCCACCGCAAAATAGACTTCTCCACGGCACCGCAGCCTTCGTGCTCCTCCCCTTTATATCGGCGCACTCGTTCACCGCAGCGCATCTGCCTCATCGACGACCTCGTACACCGCACTGGACCCGATCCACCATCGTCGTCGTACACGGAGCCTCTTCCCCGACATCGTCTTCCACGGTCTCGGATCTGCTTCCCGGAAGTCGACGCCAAGTGCAGAAGTACCACCGTCATGGACAATGAACTGACTCCCGTTGCCGACCATGACTCACAGAGGCTGCCGCGACCATCGTTCTCCTCCTTGATTGGTAATGTGTGTATTGAATCACTTAGCAGTACATGTGCAGTTCCAATTTTGTTCATACCTACCCTTCAAATTTCCTGGGTGCTATTGTTCCCGTAAAAGTAATTGGTTATAGCCTTAATTGTCCAACCGAGGAGGAGTCGGACGACGAGGAGTAGTTGAATTATCTTTTTTTATCTATCTATGCCGAGAAGTATCCTCTACTCTCTAGCATCTTCTTCTCGATCTCAGCACTGTAAACGCTTTTTTAAAGCACCACGCGTTGCAATTATATTGGAGATGCTCTAACATGGCAGACAAGTGCTTTAATGTTGCCCACAAGATGCGCGAGTATTACCATGTTGAGATTTTAAAACCACGAGTGTGAACATGCAGAGGAGCAATGAAGACCAAACATGGGATATTCGGGACATCTTCAAGGAGCGTGGCAAGTTAAAGAGGAGCTGCACCGAACCTGTAAAACAAGCTTTGGTAAGTAACACCCTTTCAATTACTTTCGTGTAGCCTCGTGTTCTTCGATGTGTATATGTTGTAGTTTCTGTTTCTCGTAAGCATGGTGTTCTTCGATGTGTAATAAGAAGAGTCTTAATTGTCCTAATGCTTTCGTTTTTAGCTTGATGTAGGAAGTGGGTGTTCTCACATTGTAGTTTGTTTTTTTCCTTCTGAATTCACTTCTCCGAGTTCTGTTTATCTGGCTTCTACTAAATGGATCTAGGTTGCTCTGAGTATTGATCTAAAAAAGAAGTAACTTCATGTCAGGATGCAGTTCCTGCGAGGAGGGAAGTATGGTCAACCTCGAGATCATGTTTCCAAAATGAGGCTGGATTACACACAAGGTGCCAGTTCCCTAATGACGCTGGATTAGACACAAGGTGCAAACTCCTAGATGATGCTGGATTACACACAAGCCAGGTGGAGTCGTCAGCTATTCGTGTCCTCGTGGCATTAGTAAAGGCTGAAAGAAAGCGTGCATCATCCCTTGAGAATGTAGCTGAGTTCCTGAAGAAGCGAAAAGATCAATCAGATGCTCTCTTCACCCAAGCCAAAGAAGAGATGGAAGAAGCCAGAAATAAGCTAGCAGAGGCAGAGCAGACTAGCCATCTCCTGCTTCCTAAAACTGTTGTCAATACAAAATTTCCTTCATAATAGCTAGGTTCAAATGTTTATCCAGTCAGCATGCCTGTTGTGATGTCCGTGCATCTACTGATGTGGCACAAAATGTTTTTTCGGGTCATGTAATAACAGCAATTACTTTCCAAACAATAACAGACGAAGCATTGGACATGGTATAGTTCACGCGCAAGCCCGACATTCCAAGTTCGACTTCCACATCAAACTCATGTTCACAAATATCTGCACATTCATACATAATGTCCACAACCATGATTCACTTCAGAGCGAAAAAAATGTGAGGAGAGTTATAAATAAAGAAAATCCTCTACTAGTTCCTACTACCAGTGCGAGCACAACAAGTCAAGACCATGCGTAAATTAATTATATTTTAGTCATTTTTTGTGTTCTAAAATGCCTGCCGGCTCGCGGAAGGACGTGTTGCTAGCACACGCACGGATTCAATGAAGGCAGACGGGGCAGTCTTAAGCTGGTTGCACGCGGCGAGGAGGCGTGCTCAGCCGGGCCTGCAGCGAGTGCGACCCTCTTGGCCGGCGCGCCGGTTCAATGCCTGCGCTATGAGAGGTCGCGTACGTGTCAGAGCAATCACTCCCTCCAGTCCTTTTTTGTTTGGGTTTAACAAAATCTCGTTTTCCATTCACATTTTACAAGTAAAATTCATGGACTAACTTTGACCCAAAGTACGATGGGGACTAGTAAACCAGAATGGGGGTAGTAGTTTTTTTAATCAAAGAAGGGTTTCCCCTTCCGATTTTCATTACTGAAAACCAACATCTAAATCTAAACCGTAGTATTTGCCCTAGAACTACCAGGTTCAACATCTCACAACATAAACCCATACAACCTCCATCGCAAAAAAACCATACAACCATACGCCAAGGAGGTACGTAGTACTATGAATTCCATTGTCGCTCCATACCAATCGTTCTAAAAACTACTTACTACTTATAACGCGCCGTTGAAAATCGGAACTCTTAACCCCGCTAAAAAAACGATATTTTAAACGTGGCTACTCGATCTGTGGCAACTGGCGAGCCACCGGCTCCAAGTCGTTCACCTGTGGTCCCGACCATCAACTCCTACGGATCAAATTATCACGCGAGCTGACTATTCCTACAAAGGTGCTCCACCACGTACCCGGTACCCGCGAATGCAGCAATCGTGCACCTAGGGTTTTAGGGTTTATTTGTTAACGTCGCCTTTACGTAACACTCATGTGTGCGAGACAGCGAGAGGCCGACTGCGTGCGTGCGCCTCTTCTCTTCGTATATGTACTCCACCGTTTGTCTGGTGTCCAAAAAATTATAATAACTACTAGCAATGTGCCAATGTGTTGCCACACATCAAAGTAGATTAATACATATTCACCGATTTGATAGAAAAAAGTCTAGTTTTGAAATACGTATATCACTAGAAATATGTTATGTTTCACTCAAAATATATTCCTTTGGCGGTTTTGATGAGATAAGGGAGGAATGTTGTTGGTTTCAAGATTCGAGAAGTGGTATATGTCTAATTTCTACTCTTACTAGCAAGATGCCCGTGCGTTGCACGGAACATCAAGATCTTGTGGGAGAAAAGGATGAACGAGGGAAGGCCTTATGTGCAAATGTGGTGAAGAGTGCGGGTAAATTGCCATATTTTCCTTCCTATCCGTCAGATATAAATCAGACGACCTACATTGCAGGATGGCAGGCCCACCATCATCACCAACTCTATTTTTTATCCCTACTCTTATAAAAGCATTGCCGGTGATGATCGAGTGCCTGCCATCCTGCAATATAGGTCGTCCGATCTATATCTGACGGATAGGAAGGAAACTATGGCAATTTTGCAAAAAGATACCCACACCCCTCTCCACATTTGCAAATAAGGCCTTCCCTCGTTCATCCTTTTCCCCCACAAGATAAACTACTCATACAAATGCATCTTGATGTTCCGTGCAACGCATGGGCATCTTGCTAGTTGTTGCAAAAAGCCCATGTGTGTGTGAGAGAGAGGGAGAGTGGAGGAGGACGGAGTGCATGTGTGACAAAGACACAAGGAGTGTGTGTGCGATAGGTATCAGCTTAAAATGAGGCGATAGTGTGTGTGTGCACGATCGAGAGGGCGTGTCTCAAGAAGGGAAGAAAAATCTACATAGATACAAGGAGCGGGAGAGAGACAGGTATGCGATGGTGGAAGCACGAGTGTGCGGGTGTATAAACCTATCTAGAGGCTAGCTAGTCGATAAATGTTTGTGAGAGAAATACGAGTCGGGGTGCGAAAGCGAGAGTTTTGTGTGTGTGAGAGAGAGACGGTAGTCGGGAAGGGGAGTGGAAGCAGGAGTTGTGTGTGTGTGTCTGTGAGAGAGAGAGGAGACAGTAGTCGGGGTTGTCTATCGGTAAACAAATGAATAATGTCAGTCTGGGATGGAGACGAAAAGGAGACCGCAACAAATTTTGTGTCTACAGGAGAGAGAGAGAGAGTAATTTTAGTGGTATGAGTCATATGTAGAGACATATAGGGTGTGTGAGAGAATCCCATAGAGAGAAAGACAAAGTGAAAGACGAGTGGAGACTGTGTGTGTGGAGGTGAAAAAGAAAGCTTAGGTACAGAGTGATACTAGAGAACAGTAGAGAGGTGAGAGATAATGAAAACCGTGTAATGTATAATGATAGGGAGAGTGTGGCACTTCTCAAGGGAGACGTCAAGAGACCATGTTTGCGAGGATAGGAGAAACATGAAGTGAGCATGCGGGTGAGCTGGAGAAAAGAGAGTGATAGCTACCTGAAGGAGCATGCATGCGAGAGAGATGGGCGTGAAAGGAGTGAACAAAAAAGGGATTCAAATATTTGAATTCGAGATGATGATACATGTAATCCATACTCGAACCAAAATTGATCTATCAAACATGCATACTCACATGAATTCACGCACATCTATGTTATTTAATATGTAGACATTACTGATCCATACATTTTAGTAGAACATAATTTGGTTAAAAAATTTCGAATTCAACCTTAAGATTTCGAGATCGTTGTATTTGTAAATCATATTATACATATAAAGGAGCAGAATTCTTTGTTGTGCTTTTGAAAGTATATATAAAAAATGATGTATATAGAATGTAATTCCAATTGAAAATGGATCCCGCCCAAATACAAACGGGATTCGAATTGAGTTGGCACGGTAAACATGCACTCTGCAAAATTTGAACGAAGTGGGGAAAGTCGCAGTAACCGCTCGAAACCAAAATCTACGAGATGGAAATCACTACTGCCTATCGCTGCCACGCAAAGCCTATCTGCTGGATTTCTATAGGTTTCGATAGGGGTAGGTTTGTAATTTCACCCAAACGTGACGTAACCGCCTCTCACCCGGATTCATACACGGTGGGCGCCAAAACATAGTGTGTCCTTGGCCGAAATCAACTCCCTCCCCGATTCATATTCATACACGGTGGGCGCCTAAAACAAACTCTCGTCGGCAAATATTTGGTGTATGCGAGATTACCGTCCTATCCCCAACCGACTAATGTTGCTGTGATGTAGTAGAAAATTGAAACGGGGGCTAAGTTTGTAAATTTCCTCGCATTTGAGACAAGCGTGCCCTGAATACATGGTTCCCCCTTCCTCTCTACCTCCCTTTTCCCCATTCGTACTCCGTGGGTGCCAAAACACCCTCTCCACCCCACCCTTCTCCGTCCGCTGCTGTCCGCCACCCCATCCACCGCTGTCCTCCTCCACCATGCCGGAGCTGATACCCCGACGCCGCCGTCCATTACAAGAGATTGACCTCTCTCATCCACGGCTTCAGACCGGGATCCTTGCATCCCGTCCTCTCGCTTCATCCCCGCCGTTGTCCACCTTGCCGGCGCCGCTCCTACGACCGTCTCATCCAACGCGCCCCGCCACCACCGTCTACCCTCCTAGATCTGCTTCCACGCCGCCGACAGCCATCGCTACCGTAGCACCGTCAAATTCTCAGCAGATGCGTACACGGCGCCGCACCAAAGGCGGTACTCTTTCGTATCTTCTCAACTTATTTATCGCAGCAAGAAAATAGATTGCCACTGCTTTACTCTGATTTCTTGTCTTGGTTGCGAAGTTGCCTTTGTCCGGTTTGCACCTTCAGATCCGCCATGGCACGCTCAACACTATACTCCCAATGCTTATGGTTTTCCCCTTTTATATTCCACACTAGTTAAATCACAGTAGACGAAATTTCAAAATTGGGTCAGTCGATTTTTCAAAGCTCGCCGGAGTTCGGCGGTGCGATCGAAGGGGCTCAGGTGGTTGTGGGGCCTCGCCGAACAAAGAAAACTCGATGCGGGTTGGGGTTGGGGCGGGGTGGTGGTGGGGGTGGCGGAGGAACACCGGCGGTGGGGGCCGGTGGTCCGGCCGGCGGCCCGTGCGGTGTTCTGTATGGGAAGAATCAGAGACGAGGAAGAAGAAGGGTTAGGAGACGTAGGATCTTCATCCAACCACCTGAAATGGTCGAGAGACAGCTGGGAGTTGCATTCTTAATGCGCTCTGGTTCATCATGTGTGGGCACTGCGCAACCAACATTTTATTATCCAAAATCTGCTTGCTCTTCTTTACCATGTTTCTCTTTCCGTTCTTCTTTAATATGTACTCTCTCCGTTCCTAAATACAAGTCTTTGTATAGATTCCACCATGGACTACATATGGAGCAAAATGAGTGAATCTACACTCTAAAATGTATCTGGATACATCTGTATGTGATCCATAGTGGAAATCTCTACCAAGACTTATATTTTGGAAGGGAGGGAGTATGATAGTAGTACAGTATGTTCCTTGTACTAAAGATGAGCAGGGACATTTGCAGTGTAGAGGTCTATATGGTCGGTTGTGATGGACACTTTGAGCCTCTTTGATTCGTAGGATCTTGTAAACATAGGAATAGGATTTGTAGTGGCTTGCCCACTTGAATCCTATAAGAATAGCAAGGAAATGTAGGGAGCTGTGTCGCCTTTGAGATTTACACTGATATTAACAGTACCGCACCTTCACTTGAAGAGAGCTGGTATCCGAAGCCTTTCTAGCCGTACCGGCAATACTACTACATATATTCCAGCAAGTTCCACTTTGCTGATTTTACTCTGATGCTTACGGTTTTCCCGTTATATCTACACTATGATCTATGTAGCTGCTTTGTGTCGCACTAGCAGCAGTCCACTCTTGACGCTAAACACTGCAATGACTTACAAAATTGGCACCAAGGCATTGAGTGCCATTCTGGATGCAATGAAACTCATATGCTCCCCACCTGTTGATTCTTGTTCAGAATATGATCCTAATGACTATTCTAACCTCGAGGAGTCAAAGGCAGATGGCCTGTCCTGTTCACCCATCAAGGTGCCTGTTCTAATTTGGAAATGTTTTATTGATTGCGGGTATCTTGCATATGTTGTCTTGCATTTCTTCTACTTTGTTGCACCGCCATCTGCTTAGTTTACTCATCATATATGTCAAGATGCCATGCCCATCCATTATCAATACATATTCCATCTGTCATCATACCATGTTTTTCCACTCAAATGCTGTTCTTGTGCATCAGACATCAAAAAGGAAGAGGGTGATTGCCGAACCTGAAGGAGCACCAGCAAAGTCCTTGAAAAACGTGGTGGTGCCGGAGAAATCAGACAACACTCCACTTATATTGGTTGTACAACCAGTGACACAAAACATAGGACCGACTCCAACAGACTGTACCCATACTTCACTGGCCACACCACTAGCCCCACCACACAGGACCTGCACTCCAGCAAAAGGTATACCGATTACATTTGCCATAGCACCAGCTGTACCACAGAAAAATCCCAATCCAGCAAAAAGTACAGCAAGTCCACTGGCTGAAGACCTATCCCAACTACAGAGACGGCCAATTCCTGCAGATTGGAACCCCATTCCATTTATTCCCAGTTTAAAAGACAATGCTTTCAATGTAGTTAGGGACTACGTGCATATATTCCCACCATGGGAAGATTATTGTGAAGACAAACACCATTTTCACATCTTCCTGTCCAACTTACGTGTAAGTGCTATTATTCATGGTTATTATTTTCCTGTTTTCTGCTGATTGAACACATCAATGATTTACATTACATTATTGTAACTAGGCGAGGGTCAATCTGGATAGTCATGACGAGCAAAGCTTGCTTGTGCTTTTCAAGGAAGCATTGCAGCAGTATCGGTGTTACCTGAGGAAATCACACTTTGATGGCAAGCCTATAAACGAATTTCCGGTGAAGTCTCCTGTGCTAAATTTAGAAGACATTGAATGGAAAAACCTGGTTATGCACTAGTCTCGTTCCCAGGATGAGGTACTATCTATGAAATCACATGACAATTTGAACTTCTACTTTTCTGCATGTGCCTTACGGATCTTTTTTACAGGAAATCTGCTCGAAGAAGAATTCCGGTTTGACAAGAACAATAGGATATCGCAAATATGCTGCCCGCTGCTTTGCTCTTGTTAGTACCTGTTGTCCTATATCACTGTACTTGCATACATACCTGGTTCACACTGGTAGAAAAAGGGCCTATAGTCCCGGTTCGTAAGGGCCTTTAGTCCCGGTTCCGGAACAGGGACTAAAGTGTCAGTACTAATACCTCCCCCCTTTAGTCCCGGTTCAATCCAGAACCGGGACTAAAGGCCCTCCACGTGGGCAGTGCGCAGAGCCCAGTCAGGAGACCCTTTGGTCCCGGTTGGTGCCACCAACCGGGACCAAAGGGTCTCCTGACTGGGCTCTGCGCACTGCCCACGTGGAGACCCTTTGGTCCCGGTTGGTGGCACCAACCGGGACCAATAGGCATCCACGCGTCAGCACTTCTGTGGCTGGGGTTTTTGTTTTTTTTGAAGGGGGGGGGGGTTGGGGGTTTTGGGGGGTTAATTTAGGTGTTTCATATATTGTGTTAGCTAGTTATAATTAATAGAGAGAAGTGTCCTCTGTTATGTCCGTGCTTGGTCGACGCTACGTACTATACATACGTATATAGAGAGGACTAGACACGCTAGCTAGCTAGTAAGCAAACGAAGGAAACAGAAGATCGTCATGAACATATATGCATATATACAGAGAGAAGTGATATCGACCACCTCTCCTTCTCCGAGAGATTGGTCGAACAACAAGTTCTCGTATATCTATCTGACACTACCGGCTACATATATACAATAATTATCTCTTACAAATATAATCATACGGACTCAGGGTCCACATAGAATTCTCCGTCTTCAGGGATCACGTGGTCAAGAAAGAATGCCGCCAATTCCTCTTGAATTGCTCGCATGCGAGCTGGTGCTAGGAGTTCATCCCGCTTCCGAAACATCTAATTTGAAGAAGGGGGTCAATACATATATATATATATATAAAATGAATGAAACTCAACACAAATGATGGTAATAAAATAAAATTGTGAATGTTGTTATTTACGTACTTCATATTGTTCGTTAGAGTACCCGCCCCGCTCACAGGTCGTGTGGCGGATGGACTCGCAGATGTAGTATCCACAGAAATCATTCCCTTATTCCTGCCACAACCACTTTACAAGAAATAGAGGTCAATCAAACTGATAAGCAAGAATGCTAAATGGTATTGATGAAACTAGCGCTTGAATCACTAGGAGATGCGCGGAACATGCTACTATAGTACTTACTTTCGGGTGTTAAATTCCAGCTCCTTCGGCAGTCCCGGAACTGTTTTGGTGAATTTTCTCCAAACCCTGCCGGACAAAGAAAACAATTACTTGATATCAGGAAATGAACAAAGTTGCTGATATGGTGGATAATGATCGATTTAACTTACTTCTTGAGGATTTCAGTCATGCCCGCATACTCCTTGGGATCTTTTCGTTTAGAGTCCAAGACGGTTACTACTCCCTGCTCAAGCTTAATCTCTAGGAGAATATAGTGGAAACTGCACACACATGCATAACTCATGAATTACATTACTATAACCTTGACTAATATATAAGGGAAACCGAATACACACAAGACAGTAACACTCACCTGAAGTTGTAAGGAAAGAGTATTATGTCTTTGTTTTGATTTATTACGAACGATCGTAGCAAGTTGGCGTCGGTAGCTGCGGCATGAAGTTTAACCTGAGTTGCATCTATGAGATGTGTGTTAATGAACCCAATATCACCGACTTGTCTTTTCTTCAATTCGGCGATCTCCAATCTGCATAATATAGTGAGGATGATTATAAATACATGCAATGAAAGAGCTAAGCTATATAGAGAAACTTAATGACAGAAGTAGTACTACTTACAGACAGTAGCAGGCGACCGTTGTTTTATCGAGGGCCAATTGATTGAAAAACTGATAGAACTCCTCAAATGGAACAGGCAACAGATCAATTCCAACGAGGTCATGCTCCTTTTTAACTTTCACATACAAAGTACTCCTCCCCCCAGAGTCTCTGCAGATTTTCAAGTACCAATCATGCAATCTTCGAATCATCGTTGATAGAGATCTTTCATCTTTGATGAGAGGCTTCCCGTACTCGTATCTTTGTATTTGCACCTCCATGGGTTCATAATGTACTTCGTCGGGCAGGTAATCTGCAAGATTGCTATAACCGGGCACCATCCTCGGATCATTATTGACGTTGTGGCTAGGCACCTTGAGCGGGGGGTACGATTGCTTCGCTTGTTCGCCGAGCTGAGCAATTTGTTTCCCAGCTCGACGTTCTTTCAGCCTTTGATCACTGACAGTACTTCCCGACCGCTCCGCTTCGGCAAATTCCTTTCCAATAATGCGGTCATAGTTTCCTTTCAGCGGATCAGACTTCGGTGGTTTTGTCAGGGCAGCCAGAGTGCACTTCACTTTCACCCGATCTACCTTCTCCTCCGAAGGTGGATGTTTCTTTGCTTTCACCCCTTCAAAGAAGTTCCTCACTTCTTCTCGCGCGATCTCGGCGTTCTCCTCCAGGGTCCTCTCATATGGTAACTTCTCTGGAGTCTTCAGAGAAGGACCGAATCTGTATGTCCTCCCGCCTCTGGTTGTACTGCTAGACGCCGACCGAGCAGACGGAGCGGTTGTCTTCTTTACTTGCTTAAGCGGCGGAGGAGAAGGACTATGATGCGCCGGAGCAGCTGGAGCGGCGGCAGGTCTCTTCCGCCCTTGCTGACGAGGCGGAGAAGGAGGAGGCTGGCTGCTCGGGCGCGTCGGCGCAGGCGGAGAAGGAGGCGGAGTGCCGCCACGCACCGGAGAAGGAGCCGGCCAAGGGCCCTGATCGTCACTCGCCGGAGGAGGAGGTGATGGAGGCGGAGTGCCCTGACTCGCCGGAGGAGGAGGAGGAGGCGGTGGCGTCCAGTTCGGAAGGTTGATGAGCTCCTTCCGCCATAGGCATGGAGTCTTCAGAGCAAACCCCAGCCGAATCTCCCCTTCACCGGTAGGGTGGTCAAGCTGGAGGTCCTCAAATCCCTCCGTTATCTCATCCACCATCACCCTAGCATATCCTTTTGGAATCGGCCGACAGTGAAAAGTTGCATCGGGTTCAGTAGGATAAACAGAGCCAACAGCCGCCTTGACCTTCAAATTCATCCATTGCGTCATAAGGTGGCAATTTTGAGACTCCGTTATAGCATCCACGGGATAGCTGGCAGGAGCCGTCAAGGCATGCTCCAGCTGAAGCAGTTCGGTGGAAGCCACGTTGCTTCTGCGCTGAGATGGCGGGGTAGCTTCGGGGGAGGCTTCGGCAGTATGTTTGCTGTGATTTGCTTCTCGTTCCTCCATCGCGTCTACCCTTGCTTGCAGCGCCTGTATTTGGGTCTGCTGCACTTTTTTCCTCCTCTCATGGGATTTGTAACCTCTTGCGTCCGGAAACCCAACCTTCCACGGAATGGAGCCTGGCGTGCCTCGTGTCCGTCCAGGGTGCCCAGGATTCCCGAGGGCCATTGTGAGCTCATCGTTCTCTCTGTCTGGAAAGAACGTCCCTTCCTGCACTGCTTCGATATACTGCTTAAGCTTACTGACTGGTATGTCCATTTGATCGTTCGTTCAAATGCACTTCCCTGTTACAGGGTCCAGTGTTCTGCCAGCCCCGAAGAACCAAGTCCGGCAATGGTCTGGCCAGTTAATTGTCTCTGGCTCGATCCCTTTATGAACCAGATCATTCTCAGTCTTGGACCACTTAGGCCGGGCTACGAGGTAGCCACCTGACCCCGTGCAATGGTGAAGCTTCTTCTTCGCAGCATTTTGCTTGTTTGTCGCCGACATCTTCTTACTCTTTTCTGATGTCTTGTGGGCCACAAATGCGGGCCAGTGATCTCTGATCTTCTCATATCTGCCCTTGAATTCTGGTGTCTCATTGTTTTCGACAAACTTATTCAGCTCTTTCTTCCACCTCCTGAATAGTTCTGCCATCCTCTTCAGAGCAAAAGACTTGATTAATTTCTCTTTAACTGGGTTCTCTGGATTATCCTCAGGCGGTAGGGTGAAATTTGACTTCAGCTCAGTCCAAAGATCATTTTTCTGCATATCATTGACATAAGACACCTCAGGGTCTTCTGTAGCCGGCTTAAACCATTGCTGGATGCTTATCGGGATCTTGTACCTAACCAGAACCCCGCACTGAGCAACAAATGTGCTCTTTGTCCGGAGGGGTTCAATAGGTTGGCCGTCGGGCGCGATTGCTATGATCTCAAACTTTTCATCCGAGCTCAACTTTTTCTTCGGGCCTCGTCTCTTTACCGAAGTTGTGCTCGATTCGGAGGGCTAGAAAAAAGAACAAAGACTTAATTAATACGTGTACATACCAAAACAATGAATGCATCAATCAGCTAGTCAGCATAGGCTTAACTAATATATATACCTGGCCGGACTCGGTTCGGTCACCGGAGCCGTCATCACGATCTCTTTCTTGCACCGGCATTGGGTCACCGGAGCTGTCCTCTTGTTCTTCTTCTTGCACCGGCATTAGGTCACCGTAGCCAGCTTGTTCACCCTCTCCTTCCAGACCATCGGTTTCGTTGAGAAACAATGAGATGGCATCACATCCTTCTGCGATTGTGTCCCTCAACAACGCTTCTTTTGTTGCTTCGTCTAGGGAGGTGTCCATAGTTTCTACAAATATTTACAACATGGCAATTATTATTCAAACATGACAGATGGATATATTAGTGCCAAACATAGAACTAGCTATCTAATCATAGTAAGCTATCGGGAGGGGGTATATATCGACAACGACGACACTACATCTATTCTTTCTTCTCCTCTTTTTTTTCTTCTTCCTCTTCTTTTTTTATCCTCTTCTTCCTCTCATGTTCGATAGGATCGCCGAGGGGTCGGGAGGTTGCCTAGTGTCAAGGGATTCAACAAAACCATGTCTTCATCAATAGGCGAAAGTAACATGTGCATGATGGTATGAAGCTCTTCAAAGTTGTTCTGGAACGGAGTCCCAGATAGGATAATTCGCTTTTTGGTACAAAGTTCAGCAAGAGCCTTCCGAATATCGCTATTTGGAAGGCCTTTGCTGAATTCGTACCAAAAGGCGGATTATTCTATCCGGGACTCCATTCCAGAACAACTTTGCAGAACTTCGTACCAACATGCCCTAGTTACTTCCGGCTAATGATGAAGGCATGGATTTCTTCAATACTTTGACACTAGGAAACCTCTCTCTACTTCCGGCTAATAAGAATAAGAAGAAGAAGAAGAAGAAGAAGAAGAAGAAGAAGAAGAAGAAGAAGAAAAGAAAAAAGAGGAGAAGAAGAAAGGAATAGTGGAGAAGAAGAGAAAATAGAATACATTCTATTTTCTCTTCTTCTCCACTATTCCTTTCTTCTTCTCCTCTTCTTTTTCTTCTTTTTTCTTCTTCTTATTTATTTCTCCTCTTCTTTTTGGTAGAGGAAACCCTAAATAGCTAGCAAGTATCGTGGGTGTGAGATACATGTGGCCTTCGATGTCGGACACTACATCCACGTCCCACAAGTGACGTGGGCGTCGAAGCCCGCGCCACTTGTGGGATGTGGGTGTAGTGTCCGACACCGAGGTACATGTATCTCACACTGACGATACTGTCTATTTAGGGTTTCTCCTCTACCGCTCCTCGACCTCTCGACGACCCTCGTTCCCGATAAAATAAAGAGGAAGAAGAAGAAGAAAAAAGAAGAGAAGAAAGAATAGAGGAGAAGACTTACTCTTCTTCCTCTCCTCTTCTTCTCCCTCTTCTTCCCCTTCTTCCTCGCCTCTCTCATGAATGTCCGGTGTTCTCGACCCCCCCCCCCACGTGTCGAAGGAAAAAAAGAAGAAAAAAAGAGGAGAAGAAGAAAGGAATAGAGGAGAAAAGAGAAAATAGAATATATATTCTATTTTTCTCTTCTTCTCCTCTATTCCTTTCTTCTTCTCCTCTTCTTTTTCTTCTTTTTTCTTCTTCTTATTTATTTCTCCTCTTCTTCCTATCCCCTCTTCTTCTCCTTTCTTCCTCTTCTTATTTCCTTTTTCCTCTCATTCTTTTTCTTATTCTTCCTTCTTAAAAATACAAGAAGTAGTATTGCCTAATTCATTGTTCATATGAATATACAAACATTTGCATATTCACAATAATTAATATCACCAAAAAAATCTATGAACAGAAAAAAATCCTAATTTTTCTAAAAAACAATATTTTGCATTGTTCACATACACATATACATTATAGCCACATACGCATATACATCACATATGAACAAAAAAATTAAAGTAATAAAAATAAAAAAACAGAGCCGGGCGGCGGCTCACAGCGCGGGGGCAGGCGAGGGACGGGGCGGGGCGACGGCGCGGGGACGGGGGGCAGGCTCGGGGACGGGGCAGGGGCGGGCTCGGGGACGGGGCGGGGCGACGACGGGCTCGACGACGGGCTCGGGGACGGGGCGGGGCGACGACAGTGGGCGCGGGGCGACGGCGATGGCACGGGGTCAGGGAAGGAGCGGCGCGGGGCGACGACGGGCTCGGGGCGGGCTCGGGGACGGGCGGGGCGACGACGGGCTCGACGACGGGCTCGGGGACGGGGCGGGGCGACAGCGGCGGGCGCGGGGCGACGGCGACGGCGACGGGGTCAGGGAAGGGGCGGCGCGGGGCGACGACGGGCTCGGGGCGCGCGCGGCGGGCGCGGGGCGACGACGGGCTCGGGGCGGCGACGACGACGACGAACGGCCTGGGGGCGAAATGGGAGCGGTTGGCCAAAATTTCACAAGTGTTGGCTTATATAGCCAGAGCAATGGTCCCGGTTCGTGCACCAACCGGGACTAATGCCCCTCTTTGGTCCCGGTTGGTGCCACGAACCGGGACCAAAGGCCAATTTTCAGCAGCCGAAAGGGCGGGAAGCGGCGGCCTTTGGTCCCGGTTGGTGGCACCAACCGGGACTAAAGGGGGCATTGGTCACGGTTGGTGCCACGAACCGGGACCAATGCCCCCTTTAGTCCCGGTTGGTGCTACCAACCGGGACCAATGGCCTTTGCTGCCCCGCGCCCAAAAGTTTAGTCCCACATCGCTAGCTGAAGGGCGCCGGCACTGGTTTATAAGCGCGGGTGTGCCTCCCCATTCGAGCTCCTCTCTAATGCAGGCTTTCGGGCCTAAACTTGCTACTGCCTGTGGGCCTATTGGGCCTTCTGCGGGCCTGAATCCTGGCCCATGTAGGGTTTCTAGTCGTATTCAGGCCGTGGAGGCCCAGTAGGAGGCATTTTTTTGGTTTTTTCTTTTTTATTTCTACATTTTTTTGGTTTTTTATTTTTTTATTTCTACTTACAACTAAATACTTACAGTTTTTTAGTGATTTCTTTTTGCTTTTAGGTCACAAAAATTATAAACTTTCTGTTAGTGCCATTAGTTTTAAATTTTGAATAGTTTAAATTTGAATTTTTAAAAATTTGTGTGAATCACTAGTTTATGAATAACTTTACTAGAAAATAGAATTTTTTTCTATTTATTTTTTATTTATACTTACAACTAAATACTTATAGTTTTTTAGTGATTTCTTTTTGATTTTAGGTCACAAAAATTATAAACTTTCTGTTAGTGCCATTAGTTTTAAATTTTGAATAGTTTAAATTTGAATTTTTAAAAATTTGTGTGAATCACTAGTTTATGAATAACTTTACTATAAAAATAGAATTTTTTTCTTCTTTGCTATTTATTTTTTATTTATACTTACAATTAAATACTTATAGTTTGATTTTAGGTCACAAAAATTATATTCTTTTTGCTATTGAAGAATATTATAGTTTTATTTTAGTTGATCATAACATAATATTTTAATTGATTGTTTTTATTTTCATAAAAGTTTTGTAGTTCATTCTGTTTGCTATTAATTCATTCTTTGAGCTAAATGACTCTGAAATTGGAAAGCATTTCAAAATGAACTCTGAAAAGGTTGAAAGTTGGCATGGTATCATCATTTCACCCACATAGCATGTTCCAAAAAGTAGAGAGGGTTATGACAAAAACTTGATGCACTTCGTGTACAAAATGGACAATCACTTTCGAAGTATCAAAGTTTCGAACCATAAGACATGAAAGCATTTCAAATGAACTCTGAAAAAGTTGAAAGTTGGGATGGTATCATAATTTCACCCACATAGCATGTGCATGTACAAAACGGACAATGGTAGCATGTTCGTCTGTTACAAATTTGGCATGGTATCATCATAATAGTTGCGGGAGAAAGTCTTCACTTTTTCTTCGCTTGTGTCATTTGCTTATTGCGCCGTAACCATGGATAATCTTCATTGTTTATCAGGATGCTTGGGTCAGCCTTGACATTGAAGGGAGGAATTTCATGAAACTTTTCATAATCTTTAGACATGTCTGTCTTGCCGTCCACTCCCAGGATGTCCCTTTTTCCTGAAAGAACTATGTTGCGCTTTGGCTCATCGTATGATGTATTCGCTTCCTTATCTTTTCTTTTTCTCGGTTTGGTAGACATGTCCTTCACATAGATAACCTGTGCCACATCATTGGCTAGGACGAACGGTTCGTCAGTGTACCCAAGATTTTTCAGATCCACTGTTGTCATTCCGTACTGTGGGTCTACCTGTACCCCGCCGCCTAACAGATTGACCCATTTGCACTTAAACAAAGGGACCTTAAAATCAGGTCCGTAGTCAAGTTCCCATATGTCCACTATGTAACCATAATATGTGTCCTTTCCGCTCTCGGTTGCTGCATCAAAGCGGACACCGCTGTTTTGGTTGGTGCTCTTTTGATCTTGGGCGATCGTGTAAAATGTATTCCCATTTATCTCGTATCCTTTGTAAGTCAATACAGTCAAAGATGGTCCCCTGGACAACAAGTACAACTCATCACAAACAGTGTTGTCACCTCTGAGACGTGTTTCCAACCAACTGCTGAAAGTCCTGATGTGTTCACATGTAATCCAGTCGTCGCACTGCTCCGGGTGTTTGGAGCGCAGACTGTTCTTGTGTTCATCGACATACGGGGTCACCAAGGTAGAGTTCTGTAGAACTGTGTAGTGTGCTTGAGACCAAGAATATCCGTCCCTGCATATTATTGAGTCTCTTCCAAGAGTGCCTTTTCCAGTCAGTCTCCCCTCATACCGCGATTTAGGGAGACCTATCTTGTTAAGGCCAGGAATGAAGTCAACACAAAACCCGATAACATCCTCTGTTTGATGGCCCATGGAGATGCTTCCTTCTGGCCTAGCGCGGTTACGGACATATTTCTTTAGGACTCCCATGAACCTCTCAAAGGGGAACATATTGTGTAGAAATACGGGCCCCAGGATGACAATCTCGTCGACTAGATGAACTAGGACGTGCGTCATGATATTGAAGAAGGATGGTGGGAACACCAGCTCGAAACTGACAAGACATTGCGCCACATCACTCCTTAGCCTTGGTACGATTTCTGGATCGATCACCTTCTGAGAGACTGCATTGAGGAATGCACATAGCTTCACAATGGCTAATCGGACGTTTTCCGGTAGAAGCCCCCTCAATGCAACCGGAAGCAGTTGCGTCATAATCACGTGGCAGTCATGAGACTTTAGGTTCTGAAACTTTTTCTCTGGCATATTTATTATTCCCTTTATATTCGACGAGAAGCCAGTCGTGACCTTCATACTGAGCAGGCATTCAAAGAAGATTTCTTTCTCTTCTTTCGTAAGAGCGTAGCTGGCAGGACCTTTAGACTGCTTCAGAGGCATGCCGTCTTTTTCGTGCAAACGTTGCAGGTCCTCTCCTGCCTTAGGTGTATCTTTTGTCTTCCCATACACGCCCAAGAAGCCTAGCAGGTTCACGCAAAGGTTCTTCGTCACGTGCATCACGTCGATTGAGGAGCGGACCTCTAGGTCTTTCCAGTAGGGTAGGTCCCAAAATATAGATTTCTTCTTCCACATGGGTGCGTGTCCCTCAGTGTCATTCGGAACAGCTAGTCCACCGGGACCCTTTCCAAAGATTACGTAGTGTAAATCATTGACCATAGCAAGCACGTGATCACCGGTGCGCATGGCGGGCTTCTTCCGGTGATCTGCCTCGCCTTTGAAATGCTTGCCTTTCTTTCGACATTGATGGTTGGTCGGAAGAAATCGACGATGGCCCAGGTACACATTCTTCCTGCATTTGTCCAGGTATATACTTTCAGTGTCATCTAAACAGTGCGTGCATGCGTGGTATCCTTTGTTTGTCTGTCCTGAAAGGTTACTGAGAGCGGGCCAATCGTTGATGGTCACGAACAGCAACGCCTTAAGGTTAAATTCCTCCTGTCTGTGCTCATCCCACGTACGTACACCGTTTCCATTCCACAGCTGTAAAAGTTCTTCAACTAATGGCCTTAGGTACACATCAATTTCGTTGCCGGGTTGCTTAGGGCCTTGGATGAGAACTGGCATCATAATGAACTTCCGCTTCATGCACATCCAAGGAGGAAGGTTATACATACATAGAGTCACGGGCCAGGTGCTGTGATTGCTGCTCTGCTCCCCGAAAGGATTAATGCCATCCGCGCTTAAAGCAAACCATACATTCCTTGGGTCCTTTGCAAACTCATCCCAGTACTTTCTCTCGATTTTTCTCCACTGCGACCCGTCAGCGGGTGCTCTCAACTTCCCATCTTTCTTTCGGTTCTCACTGTGCCATCGCATCAACTTGGCATGCTCTTCGTTTCTGAACAGACGTTTCAACCGTGGTATTATAGGAGCATACCACATCACCTTCGCAGGAACCCTCTTCCTGAGGGGCTCGCCGTCAACATCACCAGGGTCATCTCGTCTGATCTTATACCGCAACGCACCGCATACCGGGCATGCGTTCAGATCCTTGTATGCACCGCGGTAGAGGATGCAGTCATTAGGGCATGCATGTATCTTCTCCACCTCCAATCCTAGAGGGCATACGACCTTCTTTGCTGCGTATGTACTGTCGGGCAATTCGTTATCCTTTGGAAGCTTCTTCTTCAATATTTTCAGTAGCTTCTCAAATCCTTTGTCAGCCACAGCATTCTCTGCCTTCCACTGCAGCAATTCCAGTACGGTACCGAGCTTTGTGTTGCCATCTTCGCAATTGGGGTATAACCCTTTTTTGTGATCCTCTAACATGCGATCGAACTTCAGCTTCTCCTTTTGACTAATGCATTGCGTCCTTGCATCGACAATGACCCGGCGGAGATCATCATCATCGGGCACATCGTCTGGTTCCTCTTGATCTTCAGCAGCTTCACCCGTGGCAGCATCATTGGGCACATCGTCTGGTTCCTCTTGATCTTCACCAGCTCCCCCCGTTGCAGCATCACCGTATTCAGGGGGCACATAGTTGTCATCGTACTCTTCTTCTTCGCCGTCTTCCATCATAACCCCTATTTCTCCGTGCCTCGTCCAAACATTATAGTGTGGCATGAAACCCTTGTAAAGCAGGTGGGAGTGAAGGATTTTCCGGTTAGAGTAAGACCTCGTATTCCCACATTCAGTGCATGGACAACACATAAAACCATTCTGCTTGTTTGCCTCAGCCGCATCGAGAAACTCATGCACGCCCTTAATGTACTCGCGGGTGTGTCTGTCACCGTACATCCATTGCCGGTTCATCTGCGTGCATTATATATAATTAAGTGTCCAAATTAATAGAAGTTCATCATCACATTAAAACCAAAGTGCATACATAGTTCTCATCTAACAACATATAGCTCTCCAGAGCATCTAATTAATTAAACCATACATTGAAACTATGTAAAACATTTCAATGCGAAAACAAATGCGATCATAATCGCAACCAAGGTAACAATTGATCCAACGGCATAATGATACCAAGCCTCGGTATGAATGGCATATTTTCTAATCTTTCTAATCTTCAAGCGCATTGCATCCATCTTGATCTTGTGATCATCGACGACATCCGCAACATGCAACTCCAATATCATCTTCTCCTCCTCAATTTTTTTTATTTTTTCCTTCAACAAATTGTTTTCTTCTTCAACTAAATTTAACCTCTCGACAATAGGGTCGGTTGGCATTTCCGATTCACATACATCCTAGATAAATAAAATCTATGTCACGTTGGTCGGCATAATTTTCATAAACAATAAATGAACCAATAGTTATAAAGATAATATACATACCAAATCCGAATCATAGACAGGACGAGGGCCGACGGGGGCGGATACCAAAACCATCGCACTATATAAGATGCAATAATAAATGTAAGAAAATGATACAAGTATCTATCTAAACATACAAGTAAGAATATTTTTCCTTTCAGAAAGAAGATAAGAACAAGAGGCTCACCACGGTGGTGTCGGTGATGAGATCGGCGCGGGTGATCGACGGCGGTGAAGACGGGGACGGGGCGTGACGGACCGCTAAATCTAGACAAATCTCGAGGAAAATGGAGCTTGGAGGTCGAGCTTCGAGAGGAGAAAGCTTAAGTAGTGTGGCTCGGGCATTCCATCGAACACCTCATGTGCATAGGAGGTGAGCTAGAGCACCACAAAGCCCTCTCCCCCTCGGCCAGAAAAAACAGAGCACTGTGCTCTGCTCTTGCGCGAGGGGGTATATATAGGCACTTCATTGGTCCTGGTTGGTGGCATGAACCGGGACTAAAGGGGAGCCTTTGGTCCCGGTTCAAGCCACCAACCGGGACCAATGGTGCTGGGCCAGGAGCGAGGGCCATTGGTCCCGGTTCGTCCCACCAACCGGGACCAAATGGTCCAGACGAACCGGGACCAATGGCCCACGTGGCCCGGCCGGCCCCCGGGGCTCACGAATCGGGACCAATGCCCACATTGGTCCCGGTTCTACAATGAACCGGGACTAATGGGTTGAGCCAGCCTGGACCATAGCCCTGTTTTCTACTAGTGTCATGATGTGACAACAGTATGCATGATAGCTTGCTTATCAATTGTTCGCTCCAAATTATCTGATCTGTATGAATGGTTACATTAGTGTAGAATATATCCAATGCCAATATGTTTTTAGCTCTGCATTGTTCTTGTAAGTACATGCTGTCCTTTATCAGTGTACTTATAATGACAGGTAGTTGTTCATGTACCATCACTCTGCAGCTTATTTTCCTTTGCCCTCCATTTTCTACACATCAGATCTATATTTACTCTTACCATAAGGTTGGTACTGAAGAAGTTTAGCTGTGCATTTCTCTTCGTTGTACCTTTTGCCTGTATCGCTGCACTTACATTTATAGCTACTTGGTTATGTAGCATCACTCTTCATCTTATCTTAAATATTCTCCATTTTTTCGTATATTATCACATCTATATTTACTCTTAACAGAATGTAGAATAAAGGCAATGCTTTTGAAGAAGATTCTATGGTAAACTTCTTGAATTGCCCCCCCCCCCATCAGCATGGACAAGGCCTTATAGAGCCTGCCTTCACCAATAATTTAAGTTTGTCCATCTCAAGCCTTCAAACTTTGTTGTATATATTTGGTTAGGCATGACTGCAACAGCTGTTTATTTTTGGTGTTTGCATCAAATTGCTTGTTTAAAGTTTATTATGTAGTTCATAAACAAAAGTTTGTCCTTTCTCAATTTAAGTTTTCAGTTGTACAACCAAGTTCCTTCTTCATACCATGTAAATTAAACTATATAGAGCAAGTGATCTTCTTTTGCACTACATGTATGCTTCTGTTCTTCATCCGTAATCCAATGGTGTGGTGAACCTACCCACTACAGCACAATGTCATATTCTGCAATGTCTTAACTATGAACAATGTCATATCATTCTACTATTATTTAAACCGTCTCTTTATTTCCCAATCTGAAATGGTATAAACTGACAGCACACTAACCATTGATACTTATGAGTTCTTGATATGTAATCTAGTGGTGTCGTGAAGCTGCCAACTCCTTCACAATGTCATTTCCTGCCATATCTTGACCTGAACAATACCATATTGTGTTAATGCAATTTTAAACTGTGTCACTTTATTCGTCAGTAAGAAATGTGATGAATTGTCAGCACTGATACTTTTATGTGCAAAACTGGTCATCTGTCTGCTTGTTTATCTTTCAGAATGAGGAAGATAAAAGTGTTGAACAAGCGCAGTCTCATCATCTTGCTCAGCTGCTTGCGCTGCAGCTCCCCAGCAGGGCTAACCTTTCTTGAGCTCTATGAAGTGCTGTCAGTTTTGTACATTATTTTGTCGGCGTGTTTATTTGCACTGGTGGTGATCTTTGATGCCCAGTGTATGTAATCTGCTGTCTGCTTGTGCTTTATTATCATAGTGGCGAACTTTGATGCCCAATGGATGTAATATGCCGTAATTTCTTTATTGTATAGTCTAGGTTTTTGCTTATTCACGATGCTGTAGTTATTTTACTGTATATATATCCTGTCTTCGCAGTAAACCGGCCAAACCATAAAATTACGGTACATAATCGGGCCATCATGCAATCATGATGTAGGTTGGGCCTGAAACGTGCCAAACAGCTCATGGGCCGGCAGCAGCTCGAAATGAACCCCGCCCATGATTGTGCGAATCAAATCACGGGCTTTTAACAGGCCAAAATTGTCTCGGTCCTTGTTTGGCCCAATCAGATATCGGCTGCGAGCAGGCCGGATGCAAACCGGGCCGTAGTTAGGCCCAACTATATGACGGGCTTTTAACAGGCTGAAATTAATATAGGGACGAAATGTTAAACGGGCCCCTAACAGGCCAAAACTAATATCAGGCCGAATTACTAAGTGGGCCTTTAGCAAGTGGGCCCAAAAGCATAGTGTCCAGTTGACGGGCCAAATCTGATATGGGCCATAATTGAGCCCAAAGCCTCTTAAAGGGCCGGACCTGATCTGGGCCGTAATTCGGCCCAAAACATGGTAGGCTTTTAACGGGCCGGATCTCATATGGGCCACTATTAGGCCCGGAGCGTGGCAGGCCATTAATGGACCGGATCAAATATGGGTCGGCATTTGGCCCAAAACATGGCAGCCAGTTAATGGGTCGGCCTACTAGGGTCCTCAAAATCTTGTGGTCCTACAGCTGGGCAGGCCCATTAATGTCGGCGAAATCTTGTGGGCCTTTAGCTGGGCCGGCCCATTGTGATTTGCAAGAATCTTGTGGGCCTTTACCTGGGCCGGCTCATTATGGCACACAAAAATCTTGTGGGCCTTTACCTGGAACGACCCATTATGGCCCGCAAAATCTTGTGGGCCTTTAGCTGGGCCAGCCCATTATGGTCCGCAAAATCTCGTGGGCCTTTAGCTAGGCCGGCCCATTATGGTCCACAAAATCTTGTGGGCCTTCAGTTGGGCCGGCCCATTTAAACTTGATGGGCCGGTCCATGTGTCAAGATATCATAGGCGTGTCTCGCCCATTGGATGAGTGACACATGTGCCAACGCGGACCTGACACGTGTCTCCTCCAGCCAATGATGATTTTACACGTGAAAAATCCCCATTGGTCGGGGCTGTTAACAGGTTATCGGATCCAAAACCCGACCCGATATCTTAACGGTGTTCCGTTATAGTGGATGCCACGTGTCGGTCACCCTTGACGAAAGCACTTCTGTGACGTGCGATTTATCGTCATGGAAGTGGACACTTCCGTGATGATAATTTTGGTAATGTCATGGAACACTTCTACGACAGCACAGGTATGCCTATCTTGATTCTGTCATAAATTTGTCATGGATGTACATGCATGACAAAAAACGCGACCTACTGTGACAAACACGTATCATCATGGAAGTGTATTTTTTGTAGTGATTAGAGAGGCTTGCAACGGTGGAAGGAAGAAAAGTGCGTATAATCCATGGACTCAACATTAGTCATGAAGAACTCATATACTTATTGCAAAAATCTATTAGTTATCGAAACAAAGTACTACACGCATGCTCCTAGGGGGATAGATTGGTAGGAAAAGACCATCGCTCGTCCCCGACCACCACTCATAAGGAGGACAATCAATAAATAAATCATGCTCCGACTTCATCACATAACGGTTCACCATACGTGCATGCTACGGGAATCACAAACTTTAGAACAAGTATTTCTCAAATTCACAACTACTCAACTAGCATGACTCAAATATCACCATCTTCATATCTCAAAACAATTATCAACCATCAAACTTTTCTTAGTATTCAATGCACTCAAAAGAAAGTCTTACAAATCTTGAATACCAAGTATATTAAATTCTTAAGCAAATTACCATGCTATTTAATACTCTGAAAATAATCTAAGTGAAGCATGAGATATCAATAGTTTCTATAAAAGAAATCCACCACCGTGCTCTAAAAGATATAAGTGAAGCACTAGAGCAAACGACAAACTACTCCAAAAGGTTTAAGTGAAGATCAATGAGTAGTCGAATAATTATGCAACTATGTGAAGACTCTCTAACATTTAAGAATTTCAGATCTTGATACTTTATTCAAACAGCAAGCAAAACAAAAGAAAATGACATGACGCTCCAAGCAAAACACATATCATGTGGTGAATAAAAATATAGCCCCAAGTAAAGTTACTGATGAACGAAGACGAAAGAGGGGATGCCTTCTGGGGAAACCCCAAGCTTAGATGCTTGGTTATCCTTGAATATTACCTTGGGGTGCCTTGGGCATTCCCAAGCTTAGGCTCTTGCCACTCCTTATTTCATAGTCCATCGAATCTTTACCCAAAACTTGAAAACTTCACAACACAAAACTTAAGAGAAAACTCGTGAGCTCCGTTAGCGAAAGAAAACAAAACAACACTTCAAGGTACTGTAATGAACTCATTATTTATTTATATTGGTGTTAAAACTATTGTATTCCAACTTCTCTATGGTTTATAAACTCTTTTACTAGCCATAGATTCATCAAAATAAGCAAACAACACATGAAAAATAGAATCTGTTAAAAACAGAACAGTCTGTAGTAATCTGTATCAAACGTATACTTCTGGAACTCCAAAAATTCTAAAATAAATTGTTGGACCTGAGGAATTTGTCTAGTAATCATCTGCAAAAAGAATCAACTAAATAGGACTCTCCAGTAAAAAGTTGAAGCTAATCTCGTGAGCGCTAAAGTTTCTGTTTTTTTACAGCATGATCATAAAGACTTCACCCAAGTCTTCCCAAAGGTCCTACTTGGCACAAACACTAATTAAAACACAAAACCACATCTAAGAAGAAGCTATATGGATTATTTATTCCTAAACAGAACCAAAAAACAAGAAACTGAAATAAAATTGGTTTGCCTCCCAACAAGCGCTATCGTTTAACGCCCCTAGCTAGTCATGATGATTTCAATGATGCTCACATAAAAGATAAGAATTGAAACATAAAGAGAGTATCATGAAGAATATGACTTGCACATTTAAGTCTAACCCACTTCCTATGCATAGGTATTTTTTGAGCAAACAACTTATGGGAACAATAATTAACTAGCATAGGAAGGCAAAAAAAGCATAACTTCAAGATTTTAAGCACATGGAGAGGAAACTTGATATTATTGCAATTCCTACAAGCATATATTCCTCCCTCATAATAATTTTCAGTACCATCATGAATGAATTCAACAATATAACCTTCACATAAAGCATTCTTTTCATGATCTACTTGCATAGAAATTTTACTACTCTCCACATAAGCAAATTTCTTCTCATGAATAGTAGTGGGAGCAAACTCAACAAAACAACTATCATGTGATTGAAAATTAAGATCAAGATGAAAAGTTTCATGGTTATCATTATTCTTTAAAGCATATGTTTCATCACAATAATCATCATAGATAGGAGGCACGCTTTCATCATAGTAAATTTGCTCATCAAAGCTTGGGGGACAAAAAATATCATCTTTATCAAACATAGCTTCCCCAAGCTTGTGGCTTTGCATATCATTAGCATCATGGATATTCAAGGAATTCATACTAAAAATATTGCAATCATGCTCATCATTCAAATATTTAGTGCCAAACGTTTTAATGCATTCTTCTTCTAACACTTTGGCACAATTTTCCTTCCCATCATACTCATGAAAGATATTATAAAGATGAAGCTTATGAGGTAAACTCAATTCCATTTTTTTGGTAGTTTTCTTTTATAAACTAAACTAGTGGCTAAAACAAGAAACAAAAAGACTCAATTGCAAGATCTAAAGATATACCTTCAAGCACTCACCTCCCCGGCAACGGCGCCAGAAAAGAGCTTAGTTGACGGGGTGTGAGTGCCGCTTACCTAGCCTACCCAACAATGACGCCAGAAAAGAGTTTGATGTCTACTATGCAACCTTCTTCTTGTAGACGTTGTTGGGCCTCCAAGTGCAGAGGTTTGTAGGACTGTAGCAAATTTCCCTCAAGTGGATGACCTAAGGTTTATCAATCTGTGGGAGGCGTAGGATGAAGATGATCTCTCTTAAGCAACCCTGCAACCAAATAAAAAAGAGTCTCTTGTGTCCCCAACACACCCAAATACAATGGTAAATTGTATAGGTGCACTAGTTCAGCGAAGAGATGGTGATACAAGTGCAATATGGATGGTAGATATAGGTTTTTGTAATCTGAAAATATAAAAACAGCAAGGTAACAAGTGGTAAAAGTGAGCGTAAACGGTATTGCAATGATAGGAAACAAGGCCTAGGGTTCATACTTTCACTAGTGCAAGTTCTCTCAACAATAATAACATAATTGGATCATATAACTATCCCACAACATGCAACAAAGATTCACTCCAAAGACACTAATAGCGGAGAACAAACGAAGAGATTATGGTAGGGTACGAAACCACCTCAAAGTTATTCTTTCCAATCAATCCATTGGGCTATTCCTATAAGTGTCACAAACAGCCCTAGAGTTCGTACTAGAACAACACCTTAAGACACAAATCAACCAAAACCCTAATATCACCTAGATACTCCAATGTTACCTCAAGTATCCGTGGGTATGATTATACGATATGCGTCACACAATCTCAAATTCATCTATTCAATCAACACATAGAACCTCAAAGAGTGCCCCAAAGTTTCTATCGGAGAATCAAGATGAAAACGTGTGCCAACCCCTATGCATAGGTTCATGGGCGGAACCCGCAAGTTGATCACCAAAACATACATCAAGTGAGTCATGTGATATCCCATTGTCACCACAGATACGCACGGAAAGACATACATCAAGTGTTCTCAAGTCATTAAAGACTCAATCCGATAAGATTACTTCAAAGGGAAAACTCAATCCATTACAAGAGAGTAGAGGGGGAGAAGAAACATAAGATCCAACTATAATAGCAAAGCTCGCGATACATCAAGATCGTGCCAAATCAAGAACATGAGAGAGAGAGAGATCAAACACATAGCTACTGGTACATACCCTCAGCCCCGAGGGTGAACTACTCACTCCTCATCATGGAGAGCGCCGGGATGATGAAGATGGCCACCGGTGAGGGTTCCCCCCTCAGGCAGGGTGCCGGAACAGGGTCCCGATTGGTTTTTGATGGCTACAGAGGCTTGCGGCGGCGGAAATCCCGATCTATTTGGTTTCCTGGTGTTTTTAGGGTATATGGGTATATATAGGAGGAAGAAGTACGTCAGGGGAGCCACGAGGGGCCCACGAGGGTGGAGGGCACGCCCAGGGGGGTGGGCGTGCCCCCCTGCCTCGTGGCTCCCTCGTTCCTTTCCTAACGTGCACTCCAAGTTTTTCCGGTAGCTTTCCTTCCAAAAATAACTTCTCCAGTTGGTTTCATTCCGTTTCGACTCCGTTTGATATTCCTTTTCTTCAAAACACTGAAATAGGAAAAAAACAACAATTCTGGGCTGGGCCTCCGGTTAATAGGTTAGTCCCAAAAATAATATAAATGTGGATAATAAAGCCCAATATTGTCCAAAACAGTAGATAATATAGCATGGAACAATCAAAAATTGTAGATACATTGGAGACGTATCGGCAAACCCTTTCGGTCGCACGTCGGTGCAAACCTTCCGATATGTGGGGTTTCCATCTTAAAAACTTGCCTTTCCATGCGATCCTTCTTCTTGCCCTGCACGGCTACAAAACGAATCGTAACATACCTAGCTAGCCAGCTCCAGACCGAACGTGTGATTCTTCGGGAGATCAAAACATGCCATGTCCATGTATAACTGTTTAATATCACAAAAGGAAAATAACACGTAATACCCATACATGTATCCATACTAGTGTTTGTGTTGGTTTAGTTATAGACAAAAAGGCAGGTTAACCAAGTATTATACGGGTGTTCGAGTATATGTACACCGGCAAGCTTGCCGGCCGGCCGAGATACCTGAATACGTATATACGTATCAAGTCTAGGGAAAGCTAGCCACGTACATGCAAGCCTTCTTTTTCTCGAACATGCATGCATAAGGTAAGTGCATATGATAATAAACAAAACCTCACGTATACTCTTTTCGGCCGATGAATACCGAGTCACCCTCGAACATCTTCACAAGGCAAGTTCAGCTTCCAATTTTTATACAAGGAAGCTATATCCTCAACATAGACCAAAGCTCCCGGTCGATGCAACTTCTTGACGCATCCGACTAGGGCTCTCGCACGGATATTGCCATGTAAACGTCATGTGAGCTGCTTTAAAGATGAGACCACAGGCAGCGTCTCAAAGCACACAAATTCGCCCATTGTTGACGACACATCCTATCGGAAGAAAAAAATAAAAGGTACATCTTTGTTACCTCTTCACAAGCCCATGCATTGCTTTGCCTACGCATGTATTGAATACATGCAAGAAAAACATGTGTTTCTTGGTCTCCTGCTAAATTTGTATTTGTTGTCTTCCCCTTGTCATCAGGATACCATGGGAAAGACGTCTGGGTGGAGTCGAGATGCTGACGGCTCGACGAGTGGTGCTAAGAAAAGAAAAGGTGACTCGACTCCTCCCCCACCGCCAAGCAGGTCGAAAGGTAGCTCTAGCGGTGTGGAGTATACACGCTTGATGCCTACGTTGCCGAGTGCACCACGATCTTCGCGACATCAACCTAGCCGCAACTCCAAAAATTCTGACAGGACGGTCCTCTCCCTTGACGCCGATGCTCCGCCACTAGGGAACCCGGAGGTAAAGGAAATAGTAATAATACCAGTAATAAATAAAATTTGTATGAATGTATTTCTTCCTATAATTCTGTGTATATCCTGTGTGCATGCAGGACAAGCTCGAAGATGTGTCGCCGCACATGCCTATGAGTCGCGTCGTGGAGCGACTCCTAAACAAGGTGATGGAAGGCATGGACCAAGATGATCTGGTCACCAAATCGGCACCTCCAACTAGGTCTAGTTCGACGGTGAAACTCACATCACCATCAGCGAGTGATCCAACTGCGAATTCTTCAACTGCGGCAGGAAACGATCTCATTGCCAAATCCACCTTCCTGGTGACAAAACCTACTTCTCTAGCAACATCAACCGGGACCACTTAAGCAAACAAAAAAAGGGTCACCAGGAGCTATCAACTGCAAAAACAATGGGGAGACTGTGAATAGGCCAAGATCGTCTGCTTTTGGTACGTGTGTACTATCCCAACCCTCTTGCATATTCTTTCTATCTTTTTTATATGCTCTCTTGACTCTCTTTCTTTTTTCAGATGTCACAAACAAGTCAACTAAATTAGAAGGCTTCTACTCCCCTGAAGCAAAGGAGCTCCAGGCAATACTTGAGAGACACCAGAACATCCTTGCCGGAGAAAGTACTATACTGGGGAAGCTCAAAGTCCCTCCAGCTAACAACATCTCGACGCCAAGCCTTGTCCTCCCGCCCGGAACAACAGCAAAGTATATCTCGATAGGACTCAAAGATGTACAAGAGGCACTAAGGGAGCAGCCGATCAATGAGGAGCTAACCATAACTATAATAGAGTCTGTGATAAGTATGTGGAAGATCCCGTATGCAAATGAGGTCCCGCCAGACCTTGAGATTCTGATTCTCCACCTTGAAGTAGTGGTGGCTCGTCTAGGCGGAGAGGGTGGTCTCACTACTTCCCACACATCGGCACCCGCGCTGGCGCAAGTGTCATCTCTGCTGGAGAAGCTCGATGCAGCTCATGCGGGGATCACTCAAGGACTTCGCCGCCTCGAGAAGGAAGGGCCCCGCCTAGAGGGACACCTTGCCAACTTTGCCTCCATCTGCAACAGACAAAAGAAGTTGGTTGAAGAACATCAGACGCTTCCCGACAAACATCAACAGCTTGCCGAGGAGTGCAAGCCCTCTGTGAGAAGGGAACCAAGATGGAGGCACTAGCTGAAAAGCGCACAGGTGTCCTAGCTGACATGATGACTTCTAGCTCCCGCCATCTTGAAGCTCACGAGGATGCCATTCGGACTTCTTCGAAGGTGGCCGAATCGTACGAAAGGCACCGTGTAGAGGCCACTGCCTTCCTGGCTGCCGGGGGAACACTTCCGGAGATCGCTACCGTCCTCGCGTACAAAGCTCCTGAGTGAGGGAGCAAACTAGAGATCAAGGTCTGCTCTGCAAAAGCTGCACTTAGTTCAAATAGATTTTTCGTATGTTAGTTAAATATAAACTGTCCTAGCTCATCCAAATCAAAGATTGCTTAGTCCCAGCAAATTTTTGTATGATCGATCAATAAAATAATGGCTTTTGTGATATATCTCTTTTTAACTTTTACTCGCCGGGTCCGTAGTCGCGGCCACCATGTATAACCGAGGTATATATCTCCGTTGTACATATTGCCGCCTTTATGCATGCATGTACGTGCGTAGGCAGCCAGGCACATATGTGTACGTGTTACATTGTCAAACTTGCCTCTGTATAGTCTGCACTATGATTTCATGCATGCATGCGCATATACCAGTACGTGCGCGCATGTGCCATGCAATGGTATTTTGGCTTTGCATCAAAACTTCTCTTTGTACATATAGCCTGCGTCAAAAATTCATCAATAAGAAGAAATTATTATTTTATGCAATAGTGCACAAAAACCCCTCGAACACTATCAAACCTCACAATGTAACTGGGTGATTATAAAGATGCTCTAAGGTGTCTCCGAAGGTGTTTGCTGGGTTGGCATAGATCGAGATTAGGATTTGTCACTCCGAGTATCGGAGAGGTATCTCTGGGCCCTCTCGGTAGTGCACATCATGATAAGCCTTGCAAGTAATTTGACTAATGATTTATTTATGGGATGATGCATTACGGAACGAGTAAAGAGACTTGCCGGTAATGAGATTGAACTAGGTATGATGATATCGACAATTGAATCTCGGGCAAGTAACATACCGATGACAAAGGGAATGACGTATGTTATCATTGCGGTTTGACCGATAAAGATCTTCGTAGAATATGTAGGAACCAATATGACCATCCAGGTTCCGCTATTGGTTATTGACTGGAGAGGTGCCTCGGTCATGTCTACATAGTCGAGCCCGTACGCTTAACGTTCGATGACAATTTGTTTTATGAGTTATGTGTTTTTGGTGACCGAAGATTGTTCGGAGTCCCATATGAGATCACAGACACGATGAGGAGTCTCAAAATGGTCAAGAGGTAAAGATTGATATATTGGACGATAGTATTTGGACCCCGGAACGGTTTCATAGCGTTTCAGATATTTATCAGAGTACCGAGGTGTTACCGGAACCCCCCGGGGAAATATGCCCTAGAGGCAATAATAAAGGTTTTATTTATATTTTCTTATATCATGATAAATGTTTATCATTCATGCTAGAATTGTATTAACTGGAAACTTGATACATGTGTGAATTCACAGACAAAACAAAGTGTCCCTAGTATGCCTCTACTAGACTAGCTCATTAATCAAAGATGGTTAAGTTTCTTGACCATAGACATGTGTTGTCATTTGATGAACGGGATCACATCATTATGATAATGATGTAGACAAGGCCCATCCGTTAGCTTAGCATAATGATCGTTAAGTTATATTGCTATTGCTTTCTTCATGACTTATACATATTCCTCTCACTATGAGACTATGCAACTCCCGAATATCGGAGGAACACCTCGTGTGCTATCAAACGTCACAACGTAACTGGGTGATTATGAAGATGCTCTACACGTGTCTCCGAAGGTGTTTGTTGGGTTGGCATAGATCAAGATAAGGATTTGTCACTCCGTGTATCGGAGAGGTATCTCTGGGCCCTCTTGGTAATGCACATCACTATAAACCTTGCAAGCAATGTGACTAATGATTTAGTTATGGGATGATGCATTACGGAACGAGTAAAGAGACTTGCCGGTAATGAGATTGAACTAGGTATGAGGACACCGACGATCACTCGGGCAAGTAACATACCGATGACAAAGGGAATGACGTATGTTGTTATTGCGGTTTGACCGATAAAGATCTTCGTAGAATATGTAGGAACCAATATGAGCATCTAGGTTCCGCTGTTGGTTATTGATCAGAGATGTGTCTCGGTCATGTCTACATAGTCGAGCCCGTAGGGTCCGCACGCTTAATGTTCGCTGACGATTTGTATTATGAATTATGTGTTTGGGTGACCGAATATTGTTCGGAGTCCCGGATGAGATCACTAACATGACGAGGAGTCTCGAAATGGTTAAGAGGTAAACATTGATATATTGGATGATAGTATTTGGACTCCGAAATGGTTTCGGGACATTTCGGATAGTTATTGGAGTACCGAGGGGTTACCGAAACTCCCTGGGGAAAGTAATGGGCCAACATGGGCCATAGGGGAGAGGGGAGGCAGCCCACAAGGGGTGGCCGCGACCCCCCATAGGGAGTCCGAATTGGACTAGGGGAGGGGGAGCGCCCCCTTTCCTTCTCCTCTTCCCTTTCCCTTCCCTCTTTCCCCTGCATGAGAAGGAAAAAAGGGGGGCGAATCTCTACTAGGACAGGAGTCCTAGTAGGACTCCCCTCTCCTTGGCGCGCCCCTGGTGGCTGGCCTCCTCCTTTCACTACTTTATATACGTGGGCAAGGCACCCCTTGGAGACACACCAATTGTTCCAAGCCATGTGCGGCGTCTCTCTCCACGGTTTACTCCTCCAGTCACATTCATGTACTGCTTAGGCGAAACCCTACGCGGATCACATCACCATCACCATCAGCATGCCGTCGTGCTGACGAAGCTCTACCTCTACCCTCTGCTGGATCAAGAGTTCGAGGGATGTCATCGAGCTGAACGTGTGCTGAACTCAGAGGTAGCGTACGTTCGGTACTTTATCGGTTGGATCGCGAAGATGTTCGACTACATCAACTACGTTAACCTAACGCTTCCGCTTTCGGTCTACGAGGGTTCGTGGACACACTCTCCCCCTCTCGTTGTTATGCATCTCCTAGATAGATCTTTTGTGATCGTAGGAATTTTTTTGAAATTGCATGCTATGTTCCCCAAGTGGTATCCGAGTCAGGTCTATGCGTAGATGATATGCACGACTAGAACACAAAGACTTGTGGGTGATAATAGTCATTCTGCTTACCACAAACGTCTTATTTTGATTCGGCGGTATTGTTGGATGAAGCGTCCCAGACCATCCTTACATGACCACATTCATGAGACCGGTTCCACTGACAGACATGCACCTTGTTTTGCCTAAAGGTGGCTGTCGGGTGTCTGTTTCTCCAACTTTAGTTGAATCGAATTTGACTATGGCCGGTCCTTGTTGAAGGTTAAAACAACACACTTGACGAAAAACTGTTGTGGTATTGATGCGTAGGTAAGAACGGTTCTTGCTAGAAGCCCGTAGCAGCCACATAAAACTTGCAATAACAAAGTAGAGGACATCTAACTTGTTTTTGCAGGGCATGTTGTGATGCATATGGTCAAGACATGATGTGATATAAGTGATTGTATGAGATGATCATGTTTTGTAAAAGTTATCAACAACTGGTAGGAGCCTTATGGTTGTCGCGTTATTGTATGAAATGCAATCACCATGTAATTGCTTTACTTTATCACTATGCGATAGCGATAGTTGTAGAAGCAATAGTTGGCGAGACGACAACGACGCTATGATGGAGATCAAGGTGTCAAGCCGGTGACGATGGAGATCATGGCGATGCTTTGGAGATGGAGATCAAAGGCACAAGATGATGATGCCATATCATGTCACATATTTTGATTGCATGTGATGTTTATCTTTTATGCGTCTTATTTTGCTTAGTACGGTGGTACCATTATAAGATGATCCCTCAGTAAATTTCAAGGTATAAGTGTTCTCCTTGAGTATGCACCATTGCTACAGTTCGTCGTGCCGAGACACCACGTGATGAACGGGTGTGATAAGCTCTACGTTCAGATACAATGGGTGTAAGATAGTTTTGCACGTGCAGAATACTCAGGTTAAACTTGACAAGCCTAGCATATACATATATGGCCTCGGAACACTAAGACCGAAAGGTCAAACGTGAATCATAAAGTAGATATGATCAACATAGAGATGTTCACCATTGAAAACTACTCCATATCATGTGATGATTGGACATGGTTTAGTTGATATGGATCACGGATCATTTAGATGACTAGAGGGATGTCTATCTACGTGATGCCCCCGATTCAATCGTACACTAGTCACACACGCAACATGTACGATCAAGATCAGGGACTCACGGGAAGATATCACAACACAGCTCTAGACACAAATAAAAGTCATACAAGCTCCATATTACAAGCCAGGGGCCTCGAGGGCTTGAATACATAGCTCGATACATAAGTGAGTCAGCGGAAGTAACAATATCTGAGTACAGACATAAGTTAAACAAGGATGACTTAAGAAGGCAAGCACAAACATCAATGATCGAAGAGGCAAGGCCTCCTGCCTGGGACCTCCTAACTACTCCTGGTCGTCGGCGGGCTCCACGTAGTAGTAGGCATCCTCCGGGTAGTAGTAGTAGTCGGCGGGGGTGGCATCTGGCTCTTGGGATCCCCCAAATGGTTGCATCAACCGGAAAGAAGAAAGAAGGGGGAAAGGGGGTAGCAAAGCAACCGTGAGTACTCATCCAAAGTACTCGCAAGCATCAGATCTAAACTAAGTATGCAATGGTATCAAATGGAAGGGTTGTGTATGTGGACTGAACTGCAGAATGCCAGAATAGGGGGGAGGCCTAGCCTATCGAAGACTAGCATCTTCAAGCAGCTCCAAGCATCTTGCAGCATATAGAAGAGTAAAGAATAGCAGTTTATAATTAACAAGCATGTTGTAGAATTAATGCCCAGAGATCCTTCGTCGACTCCCTGCGAGGAAGGAATCCCGGAGCCAACATATCAAGTATCCATTTCTAGTTCTATAAGATCAGGATACAAGTCTGAACATCCATTAATGAGGACACGGTATTCGAATATATATCTTCCCTGCAGGGGTGCACCACATTTTCGAACACGCTTGATTACTCTGGCCAAACACACTTTTCTAGGTCAATGCCCGGCCTTGAAAAATCAACACCTCGTAGCCCTACCTAGGCTCAGCAAAGAGGTCCCCGCCGGTCTACATCCTAAGCACTCCGGGGTCTGGGCCCATCGCCCATTGCACTCCGGGTCGTTGCGAGCAGGGCAGACCAGGCTCCACAACTACAGGATGGTGCCGGCCCAGCCGTGCCACAATGCTGAACTGGACGTCTGACAAAGCTTCGGCTGATACTGCGACGTCGAGGCCCATAACTATTCTCGCGTGGTGGTTAGTGCATAAAGGCCAAAGGCCAATTTAGAACAAATACCCAAACATGCATTATTAAAAGAAGTGACGGCTGCCGGGACAAGTCCGGAGCTATCACCCCCTCCTGGGTGATACCGCTAAACAGCCAGCCGCCATTGTCACATCACACGGGTGCTCTCCGGGCCCGCCCGTCTTTCACCAATGTCTCAAGTAAAGTCAAGGTAACCGTGTGTCCAAACATCAAGGGGGAAACTCAAGGAATCACCCTCGGAGGATTCCACTTGATGTAATCATCAAGGTGAACGTAAGAGGAACCACCCTCGAGGTTCACACTTGAGGTGTTGCACGATAGAGCCGTATCGAAGATGGTGAAGGAGGAACCACCCTCGATGACTACGACCGAATAGCTACACTACAGAGATCTCATCAGGAGTGATGTATGAGGTTCCACCCTCGGCACTCGATGGTAACTCTACAGAGTCAAGCCACAAAAAGGGGCGTGATGTGATGTGAGGTGTCGAACTCTGGCCGTCGATCATGTTGATCGAGTCGTCGATGATGAAGCAAGGGCAACAAGGACAAGGTGGGGGTCACTGATGGATCACTATCCAACCTATACTAAGCAGTTTAGGATAAGCAGGTAGGTAACAATAGCAGGTACAAAAGCAAGCTATGCATCAGAATAGGAGCAATCAATTACAGTAGCAAAATCTAATGCAAGCATGAGAGAATTGAATGGGCAATATCGGGATGAACAAAGGGGGGGCTTGCCTGGAAGCTCCGCTGAAAGGGAAGAAGGGTCGTCATCGACGTAGCCGATCACAGGGGCATCAGCAGCAGTCTCGGGGTCTACCGGAGAGAAGAGGGGGAAGAAACAATAAATACATAGAAAACAAGTGCAATACTATGCAATAAAAGACAATAAGCAGTGCTAGGGGTGAACTAACGCAAGGCTAAAACATCTAGGAATGCTTTCTCGAAGTTAGGCATTTTCGAACAGGCGGACCGGAGGGGAAGGTGGAAGATTCGCTATGCTAGGAATGTGTGACAGACGAACGGACTGCATGGTCGTATTCCTCTCGTAGTTCTGAACAACTTTCATGTATAAAGTATTTTCATCCGAGCTACGGATTATTTTATATGAATTTTCAAAGATTTAAACAATTTCTGGAATTCTTGAAATTTGGCTAAGTCTGAGATGTATTCATTCTTTAAACTTCACTTAGCTGTTTTCCAGAGGCTATAACTAGTGTTCTGCCCATCCTATGGAGCAGTGACTTATATCAATCTTGATCAATTTTCTGTGATCTAGAAGATGGTATCAATTGCATCTTTGTTAGATCCCTATAACTTGTTTATTTTCTGCTCTAAAGTAGCTACCACATATTACAGTAACTAGCAGTAGTAGTATAATCAGAGCATTGGCAGTGGCGTGGCGCTGGCGATGCAGTGCACGAACGGCGCCACGCGAGCGAGCAGCTCACGTATGCAGCAAGCACGCGACGCCGGGGGCGGCCAAGGCGCGAACACGAGCGGGCGCAAGGGAAGGCGCGGGGCCGCCGGTGCAAGGGAGCGGTGTCGGGAGGCGCAAACGGCGGCAGGCGCTGCCGCGGTTTGAGCGCACGCATGTGCAGCAGCGACAACAACAGCATACCAGGTGAGCAGTGCAGGGAGAGGCGGCAGCAGTGGGTGCGGGAGCACGACGAACGGCGGAAGGAGGCGCAGGGCATGCGTGAACGCGGCCTCGCGCAGCGGTCGCGGCCAAGAACGGCCAGAGAGTAAATGGGGCGGCGAGCGCGTGCTTGGGCGCGACGGCGCAGCTCCGCGCAAGGGAGGTCGTACGCGACCTACGGCGATGATGGAAATGGGAAGCGGGTGCGGGTGCTCACCGTGTGGGCACACGAGGGCCCGGTGACAGTTTAGGAGCAGCAGAGGTGGCCACCGTCGAAGGCAGCGGTGGCGACCGAAGCGGAGGGAGGTGGACGACAGGGAGGCAGCGGGCGCCCCGTTGGATTCCATCCCGAGCTCGCCCACGTAGTCGAAGGCGACGAAGGCGGTGCCCCTGATGCGGTCTCCGGCAGCGGGGAGGGCAGCGGCGACGGCTACGCTGGCGACACGTCGATGGCAGAGCTCAAGAAGGAGGGGAGAAAGAGAGGGAGAGGGAGGGGCATGCTAGGGTTCGGGCACCGGGGAGGGGCGACGGCTTATGTAGGCGTCGAGGGGCGGTGGATGGGCACCACGGCAGCAGGGGCGCACCATGGCCGGGCGATGAGCGCCACCCCCCCCCCCCCATCTGTGTTTTTATTCTTTTTTCTTTCTTAAGTTATAAGGAATTTACAAAAAGTCTCTTGCAAAAATAACTATCCTATCCCTTTCTACAATCTCTCTATATCCTTGTTACATAAGGTAAGTCTTGTATAATAGTTCGGTTTTCCGTGATTTTTTCCATTCCTCTGTGTAAATAGCCTAATATGGGTTCAGCCTCCCTGTAGCACAGGAAGGAGGCAAGTGGGGGCCGGCTGGGTTGCCCACTTGCCCGATGGGCCAAAAGCCTAGGGGGGTTTCTCCCTTTTTATTTTATCTTTGTGTTTATTTTTCTTCTTACTGTTTTATTTTATTTTATTTTATTTTAGTTTTATGAAATAATAAATTAGTTCCTAAATTAGTATCACTAAATATACTACTGCCACAAAAAGTTTGGTGCAATAATAAATACTTCACATATTTTATTATTTAAAAGGCATTTAGTTACTTGTTTTAGCTACTGTTTTAATTAGTTAAGGGCATTAAACCACTTTGAAAAGATGTTGGTTCACAACCATAATTAGTTACAGAATATTTGGTACACTCTGAACATTTTAGTTTGCATGTTTCAGAATTTTGAAACTTGACTTTAATTTGAATTTGAATTTGAACCGGATTGAATCCAAGGGGGATTTAGCAACAGTGAAAATGATGACATGGCATCATTACCAGGGGATTACTGTAGCTTAATTATCCGAGTGTTGCAATCTAAGTGGGAGTTCTTAAGTAATATGATTAATTGAACTTTAATTTATCATGAACTTAGTCTTGATAGTTTTTTGCATATCTATGTTGTTGTAGATCAATGTCCCGTGCTACCGTTCCCTTGAATTTTAATGCTTTCCTAGAGAAAGCTAAGTTGAAAGATGATGATAGAAACTACACGGACTGGGTTCGTAACTGGAGGATTATCCTCATTGCTGCATAGAAGAATTACGTCCGGGAAGCACCGCTAGGTGCAAGGCCTGCTGCAGGAGCAACTCTGGACGTTATGAATGTCTGGCAAGCTAAACTGATGACTACTCGATAGTTCAGTGTGCCATGCTTTATGGCTTAGAATCGGGAATTCAAAGACATTTTAAACGTCATGGAGCATATGAGATGTTCCAAGAGTTGAAGTTAATATTTCAACCAAATGCCCGAGTTGAGAGATATGAAGTCTCCAACAAGTTCTATAGCTGCAAAATGGAGGAGAACAGTTCTGTCAGTGAACACTTACTCATAATGTCTGGGTACCATAACCACTTGACTCAGCTGGGAGTTAATCTCCCGGATGATAGTGTCATTGACAGAGTTCTTCAATCACTTCCACCAAGCTATAAAGTCTTCGTGATGAAATATAATATGCAAGGGATGGAAAAGACAATTCCCAAGCTCTTCGTGATGAAATATAATATGCAAGTGTTGATGGTTAACAAGACCACTAGTTTCAAGATAAAGGGCAAAGGAAAGAAGGGAAACTTAAAGAAGAATAGCAAGAAAGTTGCTGCTCCCAGGAAGAAGCCCAAGTCTGGACCTAAGTCTGAAACTGAGTGCTTCTACTACAAAGGGACTGGTCACTGGAAGCGGAACTGCCCCAAGTATTTGGTAGATAATAAGGATGGCAAAGTGAAAGGTATATTTGATATACATGTTATTGATGTGATCATGGTCGGCACACTACGTGTACATCTACCTTCAGGATTAGTTTTAGACCAGAATAATTGTTATTTGGGGCCAGTGTTGAGCATGAACATTATATCTGGATCTTGTTTGATGCGAGATGGTTATTCATTTAAATCAAAGAATAATGGTTGTTCTATTTATATGAGTAATATCTTTTATGGTCATGCACCCTTGATGAGTGGTCTATTTTTTTTGAATCTCGATCGTAGTGATACACATGTTCATAACATTGAAGCCAAAAGATGCAAAGTTAATAATGATAGTGCAACTTATTTGTGGCACTACCGTTTAGGTCATATTGGTGTAAAGAGCATGAAGAAACTCCATGCTGATCGGCTTTTGGAATCACTTGATGCTTGCAAACCATGCCTCATGGGCAAGATGACTAAGACTTCGTTCTCTGGAACAATGGAGCGAGCCACTGACTTATTGGAAATAATACATACTGATGTATGCGGTCCGGTGAGTGTTGAGGCTCGCGGCGGGTATCATTATTTTATGACCATCACAGATGATTTGAGCTGATATGGGTATATCTACTTAATGAAACATAAGTCTGAAACATTTGAAAAGTTCAAAGAATTTCAGAGTGAAGTGGAAAATCATGGTAACAAGAAAATAAAGTTTCTATGATCTGATTGTGGAGGTGATTATTTGAGTTACGAGTTTGGTCTTCATTTGAAACAAGGTGGAATAGTTTCGCAACTCAGGCCACCTGGAACACCACAGTGTAATGGTGTGTCCGAACGTCATAACCGTACTTTATTAGATATGGTGCGATCTATGATGTCTCTACCGATTTACCACTATCGTTTTGGGGTTATGCTTTAGAGATGGCTGCATTCACGTTAAATAGGGCACCATCTAAATCCGTTGAGACGGCATCATATGAACTGTGGTTTGGCAAGAAACCTAAAGTCGTTTCTTAAAGTTTGGGGTTGCGATGCTTATGTGAAAAAGCTTCAACCTGATAAGCTCGAACCCAAATCGGAAAAGTGTGTCTTCATAGGATACCCAAAAGAAACTGTTGGGTACACCTCCTATCACATATTCGAAGGCAAGACACTTGTTGCTAAGAATGGATCCTTTCTAGAGAAGGAGTTTCTCTCGAAAGAAGTGAGTGGGAGGAAAGAGTAGAATTTGATGAGGTAGTTGTACCTTCTCTCGAACTGGAAAGTGGTTCATCATAGAAATCAGTTCTAGTGAAGCCTACACCAATTAGTGAGGAAGCTAATGATGATGACCATGAAACTTCATATCAAGTTACTACCGAAACTCCTATGTCAACCAGAGTATGTTCCGCACCAGGGTGGTATGGTAATCCTGTTCTGGAAGTCATGTTACTAGACCATGACGAACCTACAAACTATGAGGAAGCGATGATGAGCCCAGATTCCGCAAAATGGCTCGAGGCCACGGAATCTGATATGGGGTCCATGTATGAGAACAAAGTGTGGACTTCCGTTTACTTGCCCGATGATCGGCAAGCCATAGAAAATAAATGAATCTTCAAGAAGAAGACTGACGCTGATGGTAATGTTACTGCTGTCAAGCTCGACTTGTTGCGAAAGGTTTTCGACAAGTTCAAGGAGTTGACTACGATGAGACCTTCTCACCCATAGCGATGCTTAAGTCTGTCCGAATCATTTTAGCAATTGCCGCATTTCATGATTATGAAATTTGGCAAATGGATGTCAAAACTGCATTCCTTAATGGATTTCTTAAAGAAGAGTTGTATATGATGCAACCAGAAGTTTTGTCGATCCTAAAGGTGCTTAAAAAGTGTGCAAGCTCCAGCGATCCATTTATGGACTGGTGCAAGCCTCTCGGAGTTGGAATATACGCTTTGATAGTGTGATCAAAGCATATGGTTTTATACTGACTTTTGGAGAAGCCTGTATTTACAAGAAAGTGAGTGGGAGCTCTGTAGCATTTCTAATATTATATGTGGATGACATATTATTGATTGGAAATGATATAGAATTTCTGGATAGCATAAAAGGATACTTGAATAAGAATTTTTCAATGAAAGACCTCGGTGAAGCTACTTATATATTCGGCATCAAGATCTATAGAGATAGATTAAGAAGCTTAATTGGACTTTCACAAAGAACATACCTTGATAAAATTTCGAAGAAGTTCAAAATGGATCAGTCAAAGAAAGGGTTCTTGCCTGTGTTACAAGGTGTGAAGTTGAGTCAGACTCAATGCCCAACCACTGCAGAAGATAGAGAGAAAATGGAAGTCATTCCCTATGCCTCAGCCACAGGTTCTATCATGTATGCAATGTTGTGTACCAAACCTAATGTGTGCCTTGCTATAAGTTTAGCAGGGAGGTACCAAAGTAATCCAGGAGTGGATCACTGGACAGTGGTCAAGAACATCCTAAAATACCTGAAAAGGACTAAGGATATGTTTCTCGTTTATGGAGGTGACAAAGAGCTTGTCATAAATGGTTACGTCGATGCTAGCTTTGACACTGATCCGGATGACTCCAAGTCGCAAGCCGGATACGTATTTATATTGAATGGTGGAGTTGTCAGTTGGTGCAGTTCCAAGCAGAGCGCCGTGGTGGGATCTACGTGTGAAGCGTAGTACTTAGCTACTTCTAAAGCAACAAATGAAGGAGTCTGGATGAAGGAGTTTATATCTGATGTAGGTGTAATACCTAGTGCATCGGGTCCAATGAAAATCTTGATCAGCTTGAAGCTGCTGCTGCTTCTTTTTCAGGCTTCTTGCAGTGGCTATTAGCTAACGCCTAAAGCGTTCTTGCTCGAGAGGTTCCTCAGGCACGATGAAATCCTCATTGCCAAGGCTCACCTCATCCTAGGAGGGTGGAAGATAAGTGCTGCCCTCCGAGTCGTCGTCTATGGCCTGTTCGTCAGGGCCAACTTGCCCATCTTCCCGATCGTCATGTTCGGCCATTTGTTCCTTAGGATCTTCTCTGTCTTTGACACCGTCCGGAGTGTGATCATCTCATGTGATGGTGTTGCTATCCTTGCTGCGGCGGGATTTAGAGTGGCGCCGCTGACGCCGACGCTTTGGTTGTGTCTTAGGAAGCTCATACTCAGCTGGTTTTTCCTTCTCCTCGTCGTTGTTCTCTTTGGGTGTATCCACCATGTATACATCATACGAAGAAGTGGCCGTCCAGCGTCTAGTAAACGGCGGGCTTTGGCCATGCTCCTCATCTGCATCGTCATCCATACCGTCGATGTCTTCGAAGCCGTAATCGAGCATGTCGGTTAAGTCCTCGATAGTGGCTATGTAGTGGGTGGCGGGTGGGAAGCAAAATTCCCCATCATCAGCCTCCAGTTCGAACTGGACATAGTTCCTCTATGAGAACCCTGCTAAGGAATTTTTTTTAATGTGTTCAACACGTCTCCTAGAGGCGAGTGCCGAAAGATGTCTGCTGTGTTGAATTTGGCAATCGATGACCGATCCGGCTCGACATAAGCGGACGCACATGGTTCGGAACTTATCACCGGAAACTGGTCCGAGGTCCTGGAGACACAGATGCCGTCCGAGGTTGAATCTGTGAGCGGCTACGACACCGTGGAATCTGTGGCTTCCGTGGCAGGGTTGAGCTGCCTCGGATGTCGCGATCTGCTCCGAATCTAGGGCCGGGGTAGTTACAGGTGCAATTCCTGAGTATAGACCGGTGACATATTTAAGTCATGTTCACCGTAGGGACAGGGAGCGGCTGCCGTGGTATCAAAGCCATCGAAGATCAAGTCTCCATGGATATCCGCGACATATTTCAAGCTCCCAAATCTGACCTGATGGCCAGGGCGTAGCTATCGATCTGCTCCAGATGGCCAAGCGAGTTGGCCCGCAGTGCGAAGCCGCTGAACACGAAGATCTATCCGGGGAGGAAGGTTTCCCCTTGGACGGCATCGTTGTTGATGATCGAAGGAGCCATCAAAAACCTTTTGGGGACGGCACAGTGGAACTCTCAATGAAAGCACCAATGTCGGTGTCAAAACCGGCGGATCTCGGGTAGGGGGTCCCTAACTATGCGTCTAAGGTCGATGGTAACAGGAGACGGGGGACACAATGTTTACCCAGGTTCGGGCCCTCTCTATGGAGGTAATACCCTACTTCCTGCTTGATTGATATTGATGAATATGAGTATTACAAGAGTTGATCTACCAACGAGATCGTAATGGCTAAAACCCTAGAAGTCTAGCCTGTATGACTATATCTCTATCCGAACTAGGCCGTCCAGTTTATATAGACACCGGAGGGGGCTAGGGTTGTACGAAGTCGGTTATAGAGAAAGGAATCTTCATATGTGGTCGCCAAGCTTGCCTTCCACGCCAAGGAGAGTCCTATCCGAACACGGGAGAGAGTCTTGAGTCTTGTATCTCCACAGCCCATTAGTCCAACCCATGTCCAATAGGACGGACGCCCGAGGACCCCTTAGTCCAGGACTCCCTCACCCGCCACCCCGGCACCCACCCCTCCCTGGCGCCCGCCGCCTCCTCCACCATCGCTGGAGCCAAGGTGATTTTTTTGTTTTTTTCTACTGTTATTTGTGTTTAGGTTTAGGTTATAGTGGTAGGATTAGGTTAGTGCCAGATTTAGGTTTAGAAATTAGAAGAAGAAAAAAAATTGAAAAAAAGAAGAATAAGTAGAAGAAGAGGAAAAAGGGAAAAAGGAAGAGGGTTGCCGAGGGGGTAGATGGTGGAGCCAATGGGTCCCGCTGGTCCCGACGCCCATGCCGAGAACCCCCTGGTCCGAGTGCTGACCCGTCGACCGTGCGTCGCCATACCTGAGGGCGCTCGGGGACGAGCGAGTTAGGGGGTTCCTCGATGTCGATGGAACCCTAAATAGCAAGTATCGTCGGTGCGAGATACATGTGGCCGTCGGTGTCAAACACTACATCCACGTCCCACAAGTGACGCCGGCGTCCTGCATCCCAAAGCAACAGTTCTCGGCGTTGATGGCGGTCGAACACCATTGAGAATTTGTCTGACAGCCTCTGCGATGACGATTAAAAGGCAAGTGTTGAAACTTGAAACACCCAAACTGACTCAAGTCGGTTTGCTTGTTTGAAATTTCAAAACCTAGCTTTAATGCTCATCGTAGAGGCTGCCAGACAAATTTGCCAAGGTGTTCGACTGTCATCGGCCACCAGAACTATTGTTGCGGGAAGCCGGGCGCCGGCTTCACTTGTGGCATGTGGATCTAGTGTTCAACGTCGATCGCCACATCTATCTTGCACCAATGATACTTGCTATCTAGGGTTCCATCGACGCCAAGGAAGCCCCTAACCTGCTCGTCCTGTTGTAAATATTTAGTTAGGTCGACGGAAGAAACAAAATTGCTATGGTACTCATCTTTCGATTTAAATGTGCAGTTATTTTGTTGCTGCGAGGGTCTAGTGTTCGACCAGCTCTACCCCTCCATTTGTGGGTGAGCACAAATGACATCTCCTCCTCCCCCCTTCATTTGCTCTGTTTCGGTTTTCGTGCCGATGAAACTTGCTAGCTATAGGTGTCTTCAATCATGAGTATGCGTGACCACTATGCGTCTCCTGTTCGAAAGGGTTACATCTATAAATATGCATGCATTTGCATATTTATAACTGTGATTCTTTCAAATTGTCCAACGTTATCCATGGATACCCCAAGTATGTGTAGATTGGGTTCGTTTTCCCATATGCTCTGCTCCGGATCCGATGCAGAATTTCGTCAGTGCCTCCGTGTTGTTCTCCGGGTACACATCCTCTCTGCTTATTGCCGAGATGTGTATCAGGAGAACAGCGGGGAGGTGCTGTCGAAATTTTGTGTCGGATCTGAGGCAGAGCATGGGAAAACGAACCCAATCTACACATACTCAGGTGGGATTAGGACCTATCTTTACCTATTAGCGTCTAGGTTGCATGGACGCAATAAAAGTGACAAACTCCATTAACTGATGAATATATACATGCTGATATATATATATATCTTATGTGCCCAGTAGATAGGCAAGATGACTGATCGTGCGTGGATGTACACCAGTCACACTAGTCAAAAAGACATGACCATTGAATGGTTAACAAAAACCAAGGGGTTTCTGAGAGCCGCATTTGCAAATGACCAGAGGACAACATGGTGCCCCTGCACCAGTTGCAACAATTGGCACAAGAGGACAGAGGATGAAATGGGCAAACACCTTCAGAAGTGGGGTTTTACGCCAGATTATACGGTGTGGACATTTCATGGCAAGTCTGTCAACGTGCCGGAGCTGAGGTGCTTCATCGTCGCACCGACGAGCATGGTACCGGGATGCAAGACATGGTGCAAGACTTTGATGATGCTCGGGACTCGGACGATGATATGGAGGAATCTGCAAAGGCCTTCAATGAAATGTTGGAGTCTTCAAAACGTCCTCTCCACGAGCATACCGAGCTTTGTCAGCTGGATGCCATCTCACAAATAATGGCTCTGAAGGCTCAATTCAACTTGGGCAGAGAATGCTATGACGCAATGATGACAATATTTGGACGTTTTCTACCCAAAGGCCATGTACTACCTACAAACCTGTACCAGTCAGACAAAATTCTCCGTGCTCTTAAGATGCCATATGAGAAGATACATGCATGTGGGAAAGGATGTGCCTTATTTAGGCTTCGGTATGCGGACTTGAGCTATTGTCCCATTTGCAAGTCATGCAGTTATGTTGTGGTAGATAACGGTATGGGTGAGAAGACGCAGACCAAAATCCCTGTTACTGTTCTTCGGTATATGCCAATCGTACCAAGACTTCAACGTATTTTCATGGTCGAAGAGATGGCAAGACAGATGACATGGCACAAAACGGGCAAAAGAACCCAACTAGATGCAGATGGGAAGCTGATGATGGTGCACACATCAGACGGTGAAGCATGGAAGAGCTTTGATGCATTACATGATGACAAAGCGGCAGATCTGAGGCATCCTCGAGTCATGATACGTCTCCAACGTATCTACTTTTCCGAACACTTTTTCCCTTGTTTTGGACTCTAACTTGCATGATTTGAATGAAACTAACCTGGATTGACGCTGATTTAAGCAGAACTGCCATGGTGTTATTTTTGTGCAGAAATAAAAGTTCTCAGAATGACCTAAAAATCCACGGAGACACGTGATAAACCACAAGTATAGGGGATCGCAACAGTTTTCGAGGGTAGAGTATTCAACCCAAATTTATTGATTCGACACAAGGGGAGCCAAAGAATATTTCAAGTATTAGCAGCTGAGTTGTAAAGTATTTAGTAGCAAAGTAATATGGAAGTAACGGTAATGATAGCAAAAGTAATATTTTTGGCTTTTGTAGTGATTGTAACGGTGGCAACGGAAAAGTAAATAAGCGAAGAACAGTATGTGGAAAGCTCGTAGGCATTGGATCGGTGATGGAGAATTATGTCGGATGCGGTTCATCATGTAACAATCATAACATAGGGTGACACAGAACTAGCTCCAATTCATCAATGTAATGTAGGCATGTATTCCGAATATAGTCATACGTGCTTATGGAAAAGAACTGGCATGACATCTTTTGTCCTACCCTCCCGTTGCAGTGGGGTCCTAGCGGAAACTAAGGGATATTAAGGCCTCCTTTTAATAGAGTACAGGACCAAAGCATTAACACATAGCGAATACATGAACTCCTCAAACTATGGTCATCACTGGGAGTGGTCCCGATTATTGTCACTTCGGGGTTGCCGTATCATAACACATAGTAGGTGACTATAGACTTGCAAGATAGGATCAAGAGCTCACATATATTCATGAAAACATAATAGGTTCAGATCTAAAATCATGGCACTCGGGCCCTAGTGACAAGCATTAAGCATAACAAAGTCATAGCAACATCAATCTCAGAACATAGTGGATACTAGGGATCAAACCCTAACAAAACTAACTCGATTACATGATAGATCTCATCCAACCCATTACCGTCCAGCAAGCCTACGATGGAATTACTCACGCAGGGCGGTGAGCATCATGAAATTGGTGATGGAGGATGGTTGATGATGACGACAGCGACAAATCCCCCTCTCCGGAGCTCCGAACGGACACCAGATCAGCCCTCCCGAGAGGTTTTAGGGCTTGGTGGCGGCTCCGTATCGTAAAACCCGAAAATGAATATATGGAGTTGGAGTTGATGTCGGTGGAGCGTCAGGGGGCCCATGAGGCAGGGGGGCGCGCCCCCACCCTCGTGGACAGGGTGTGGGCCCCCTGATGTGGATTTTTCTTCCAGTTTTTTTTATATTTTCCAAAAAGATGTTTCATGGAGTTTCAGGTCATTCTGAGAACTTTTGTTTCTGCACATAAATAACACCATGGAAAGTCTGCTGAAAACAGCGTCAGTCTGGGTTAGTTCCATTCAAATCATGCAAATTAGAGTCCAAAACAAGGGCAGAAGTGATTGGAAAAGTAGATACGACGGAGACGTATCAACTCCCCCAAGCTTAAACCTTTCCTTGTCCTCAAGAAATTCAGTTGATAAACTGAAAGTGATAAACAAAAACTTCTACAAACTCTGTTTGCTCTTGTTGTTGTAAATATGTAAAGCCACATTCAAGTTTTCAGCAAAGATTATGATTAACCACATTCAAATAACTCAGGTCTCATGTTCACTCATGCCAATGGCATAATCAACTAGCGAGCAATAATAATAAATCTCGGATGACAACACTTTCTCAAAACAATCATGATATAATATAACAAGATGGTATCTCGCTAGCCCTTTCTGAGACCGCAAAACATAAATGTAGAGCACCTTTAAAGATCAAGGACTGACCAGACATTGTAATTCATGGTAAAAGAGATCAAATCATAGTCATACCCAATATAAATTAATAGAAATGGATGCAAATGATAGTTGTGCTCTCCAGCTAGTGCTTTTTAATAAGAGGGTGATGACTCAACATAAAAGTAAATAGATAGTCCCTTCGCAGATGGAAGCAGGGATTTGTAGAGGTGCCAGAGCTCGATTTTAAAATAGAGATAAATAATATTTTGAGCGGCATACTTTCATTGTCAACATAACAACCAAGAGATGGTGATATCTTCCATGTTATACACATTATAGGTGGTTCCCAAATAGAATGGTAAATTTTGTACTCCCCCTCCACCAACAAGCATCAATCCATGGCTTGCTCGGAACAACGAATGCCTCCAACTAGCAAAAGCCCCAGGGGAGTTTTGTTTGCAATTAATTTGATTTGATCTGCATAAAGCATGGGACTGGGCATCCCGGTGACCAGCCATTTTCTCGTGAGTGAGGACGGAGTCCACTCCTCTTGAGAATAACCCACCTAGCATGGAAGATACGGATAGCCCTAGTTGATACATGAGCTATTCGAGCATACAAAACAGAATTTCATTTGAAGGTTTGGAGTTTGGCACATACAAATTTACTTGGAACGGCAGGTAGATACCGCATATAGGAAGGTATAGTGGACTCATATGGAATAACTTTGGGGTTTAAGGGATTGGATGCACAAGTAGTATTCCCGCTTAGTACAAGTGAAGGCTAGCAAAAGACTGGGAAGCGACCAACTAGAGAGCGACAACAGTCATGAACATGCATTAAGATTAATAGAGATTGAGTACACACATGAGTAGGATATAATCCACTATGAACATAAATATCGTGAAGTCTATGTTGATTTGTTTCAACTACATGCGTGAACATGTGCCAAGTCGAGTCACTTAAATCATTCAAAGGAGGATACCACCCTACTATACCACACCACAAGCATTTTAAAAGCATGTTGGCACGCAAGGTAAACCATTATAACTCATAGCTAATCAAGCATGGCACGAGAAACTATAATCTCTAATTGTCATTGCAAACATGTTTATTCATAATAGGCTGAATCAGGAATGATGAACTAATCATATTTACAAAAACAAGAGAGGTCGAGTTCATACCAACTTTTCTCATCTTAGTCAGTCCATCATATATCGTCATAATTGCCTTTCACTTGCACGACCGAATGAGGTGAAAACAATAAGAGTGCACGTGCATTGGACTAAGCTGGAATCTGCGAGCATTCAATAAACAGGAGAAGACAAGGCAATACAGGCTCTTGGTTAAAACAACAATAATGCATATAAGAGCCACTTCAACAATTTAATTATGGTCTTCTCCTCTCGACCCCCAAAGAAAAGAAAAGAAAAAAAAACTATTTACACGGGAAAGCTCCCAACAAGCAAAAGAAGAAAGGGAAATATTTTGGGGTTTTCTTTTTAATTATTACTACTACAGTAAGAAAGTAAACTAGCTAGAAGCTATTACTAATTTTTTTGGTTTTTTCTTAAGTTTTATCAAACACGCAAGAAGAAAGCAAGAAAAAGAAAATAAACTAGCATGGATATTACAGTGAAAAAGTATGAGCACCGACATCTAGCAATGAGTGTGTAAACATAAATGTAATGTCGATAGGAAATACGTACTCCCCCAAGCTTAGGCTTTTGGCCTGAGTTGGTTTATTGCCACGGATGGCTCAGCGGATATCCATAGTTGTAGCCGGGGTCGTACTGAGATGAAGAAGACTCTGATTGCCACTGGTTGGAAATCATCTCCGAATCCCACTAATGGTTAGACTGTCGTGGAGGCTCAAAATGTGGTTCCGGCTCCGTGGCTGGTGTAGGGTTCCGGTAAGCGTAAATGGCCGCCCACGGAATGAGATACGGACCTGCAGATAAATTAAACAAGGAAGGAGCAGGCAAGATAATAGTCTCAGGGTGATGCTTATCAAAGAACAATTTGTATTTAAGCAACCCTTCCTTATTCTTAACAATGAAATCATGCGCTACCATACTCTTATAATCTAAATAAGCAGTGGGCAACAATTTTTCTTCTTTTTCATAGTGCCTAATAGGTATATTATAATAAGCAGCAAGGCGTGAAGCGTAAATACCTCCAAAGATAGGACCCTTTGTACAGTTCAAACTTAACCGTTTAGCAATAATACCGCCCATACTAACAGTGTTATCACGGAATAAACCATGGAACAAAATGATAATATCAGGAACACTAAGGTTTCCACAGTTTCCGCGACCAATTAAGCAACGACTAGCAAATATGGCAAAGTAGCGTAAAACAGGAAAATGTATGCTAGTGATTCTTGCATCGGAAACCTTCCTAGTTTCCCCCACAGTAATAGTGTCAATAAACCCGTCCTCATCTTTACGATATGGTTCCTCTAAACTACCCATGAAAGGTATTTTGCAAACCTTGCAAAATTCATCTAGTGGCATCTTCTTAACCACATCATATAAATGAAACTCTACTGAAGGAGGTGATTCCTTAGGAAAATAGTAGAAGTTTTGCACAAAAGTATCGGTGAGTAAGAGATACTGTTCGCGTTGGTCGCGGAGGAAGTCGGTGAGGCCTGCATTCTCAGCCAATTCATAAAAATCATCATAAATCCCGGCTTCTCTCAAGAAATCATTGGAAGGCCACTCACACGGCCGAACCTCCGCGATGCGAGGCAAATTATATTTGGGCCTCTGTGCTTCCTCACTTTGCTTTTCCTTCGAGCTTCGGCTCGATGAGCCCCTCAAAAATCTCTTCATTATTTTCTGAAAAATTCTGAAATTTTTAGTAACTTCAAATAAAAGTGAATCAAGCTCAATAAAATTGATAGCAACAACTCCTACGAGTGCCTAGAACCTATATCATGCATTAGAACTACTTGGAACCATATAAATTTGACATGCAAGCTCAAGAACATGGTCACCTAGGTAGCACAAATTTTCAATGAATAAAGCACTAGAACAAAAATTAATTTGACCAATGGAGGAGTCACATACCAAGGAACAATCCCCCAAGCAGTTTCGTGAGAGGTGCTTTGAGCAAGGACACCGAAAATGGCAGCAAAATGAGCTAGAACTCGTGTTTGAGCTGGATAGTGATTTTTTGGGAGGAAGAAGAAGTGTGTAGGTGCAGGAATAAGTGGAGGGGGGCCACCATGGGCCCACGAGGCAGGGGGCGCGCCCTCCACCCTCGTGGCCAGGTGCCAGCTCCCCCTGCTATGTTCTCAGTGCCAGATATTCTCAAATATTCCAGAAAAAACCATATTTCAATTTCAGGGCATTTGGAGAACTTTTATTTTCGGGGTATTTTTATATTACACGGATAAATCAGAAAACAGACAGGAAAATACTATTTTTACTTTAATTCAACTAAATAACAGCAAGTAAAGAGAGAGTACAGAAGGTTGTGCCTTCTAGTTTCATCCATCGCATGCTCATCAAAAGGAATCCACTAACAAGGTTGATCAGGTCTTATTAACAAACTCATTCCGAATCGCATGAAACCAGAGAAATTTTGAATAACACTATGTTACCTCAACGGGGATATGCACATCCCCAATAATAAGAATATCGTATCTCTTTTTGACAGTAGGAAGAGGATATTCAAAACCTCCAAAAATAATCGATGGGATTTTTCCAATAGAATTGATACTATGAACTTGAGGTTGTTTCCTCGGAAAGTGTACCATATGCTCATTACCATTAACATGAAAAGTGACATTGCCTTTGTTGCATTCAATAACAGCCCCTGCAGTATTCAAAAAATGTCTTCCAAGAATAATAGACATTCTATTGTCCTCGGGAATATCAAGAATAACAAAGTCCATTAAAATATTAACGTTCGCAACCACAACAGGCACATCCTCACAAATACTGACAGGTATAGAAGTTGATTTATTAGCCATTTGCAAGGATATTTCAGTAGGTGTCAACTTATTCAAGTCAAGTCTATGATATAAAGAGAGAGGCATAAAACTAACACTGGCTCCAAGATCACATAAAGCAGTTTTAACATAGTTTCTTTTAATGGAGAATGGTATAGTGGGTACTCCTGGATCTCCAAGTTTCTTCCGTATTCCACCCTTAAAAGTGTAATTAGCAAGCATGGTGGAAATTTCAGCTTCCGGTGTCTTTCTTTTATTTGTAACAATTTCTTTCATATACTTAGCATAAGGAGTCATTTTGAGCATATCAGTTAATCGCATACGCAAGAAGATAGGTATAATCATTTCAACAAAGCGCTCAAAATCCTCATCATCCTTTTTCTTGGATGGTTTGGGAGGAAAAGGCACGGGTTTCTGAACCCATGGTTCTCTTTCTTTACCATGTTTCCTAGCAAAAAAATCTCTCTTATCATAATGTTGGTTCTTTGATTGTGGGTTATCAAGATCAACAGCAGGTTAAATTTCTACATTATTATCATTACTAGGTTGAGCATCATCATGAACATCATCATTAACATTTTCACTAGGTTCATGTTCATTACGAGATTGTGTTTCAGCATCAGAACTAGAGATATCATTTGGATTCTCACGCGTTTCAGCAATAGGTTCACTAGAAGCATGCAAAGTCCTATCATTTTTGTTTTTCTTCTTTTTAGAAGGACTAGGTGCATCAATATTATTTCTCTGAGAATCTTGTTCAATTCTCCTTGGGTGGCCTTCAGGATACAAAGGTTCCTGAGTCATTCCACCAGTTCTAGTAGCCACTCTAACAGCATAATCATTTTTCTTACTATTCAATTCATTGAGCAAATCATTCTGAGCTTTAAGTACTTGTTCTACTTGAGTGGTAACCATAGAAGCATGTTTACTAATGAGTTTAAGTTCACCTTTAATATTAGCCATCTAATCACCCAAGTGTTCAAGAATATTTGAATTGTATTTCAATTGTCTACCAAAATAAGCATTAAAATCTTCTTGCTTCACCATAAAATTATCAAACTCATCTAAGCATTGGCTAGCAAACATAGTAAGAGGGATTTCAGCTTTATCATATCTATAGAGAGAATTTACCTTTACAACCTGTGTCGGGTTATTATCAAGACCATGAGTTTCTTCAATAGGTGATGGATTAAGATCATATGTTTCTTCCACAGGCGGTAAATTAAGACCGTGTATTTCTTCAATAGGAGATTAATTCTTAACATCTTCAGCTCTAATACCTTTTTCTTTTCATAGATTTCTTTGCCTCTTGCATATCATCAGGACTGAGAAATAGAACACCTCTCTTCTTTGGAGTTGGTTTAGGAATAGGCTCAGGAGTTGGCTCAGGAGCTTGCTCAGGAAGTGTCCAATTATTTTCATTTGTCAACATATTATTCAATAGAATTTCGGCTTCATCCGGTGTTCTTTCCCTGAAAACAGAACCAGCACAACTATCCAGGTAATCTCTGGAAGCATCGGTTAGTCCATTATAAAAGATATCAAGTATTTCATTTTTCTTGAGAGGATGATCAGGCAAAGCATTAAGTAACATGAGAAGCCTCCCCCAAGCTTGTGGGAGACTCTCTTCTTCAATTTGCACAAAATTATATATATCTCTTAAAGCAGCTTGTTTCTTATGAGCAGGGAAATATTTAGCAGAGAAGTAATAAACCATATCCTGGGGACTACACACACAACAAGGATCAAGAGAATTAAACCATATCTTAGCATCACCTTTTAATGAGAACGGAAATATTTAAGAATATAAAGGTAGCGAGATTTCTCATCATTAGTGAATAGGGTGGCTATATCATTTAATTTAGTAAGATGTGCCACAACAGTTTCGGATTCATAGCCATGAAAAGGATCAGATTCAACCAAAATAATTATATCAGGATCAACAAAGAATTCATAATCTTTATCAGTAACACAGATAGGTGAAGTAGCAAAAGCAGGGTCAGGTTTCATTCCAGCATTAAGAGATTGCTACTTCCATGTAGCTAATAACCTCTTGAGCTTGCATCTATCTTTGCAAGCTAAAATAGCTAGAGCAGCTTCTTTTTCCAAAACATAACCCTCAGGGATAGCAGGCAATTCATATTTATTAGGGGGAGAGTCTTCATCATCACTTTCTTCAATATTATCAATAATTTAATTCTCTCTAGCCCTAGCAAGTTGTTCATCAAGAAATTCACCAAGTGGCACAGTAGTATCAAACATAGAAGTAGTTTCCTCATAACTATCATGCATAGCAGAAGTGCATCATCAATAACATGCGACATATTAGAATTAATAGTAGAAGCAGGTTTAGGTGTCGCAAGCTTACTCAAAATAGAAGGTGAATCAAGTGCAGAGCTAGATGGCAGTTGCTTACCTCCCCTCGTAGTTGAGGGATAAATTGTTGTCTTAGCGTCTTTCAAGTTCTTCATAGTGACCAGCAGATATAAATCCCAAGTGACTCAAAGACTAGAGCTATGCTCCCCGGGAACGGTGCCAGAAAATAGTCTTGATAACCCACAAGTATAGGGGATTGCAACCGTTTTCGAGGGTAGAGTATTCAACCCAAATTTATTGAATCGACACAAGGGGAGCCAAAGAATACTCTCAAGTATTAGCAGATGAGTTGTCAATTCAACCAAACCCTGATAACTTAGTATCTAAAGCAAACTATTTAGTAGCAAAGTAATATGGAAGTAACGGTAACGATAGCAAAAGTAATATTTTTGGGTTTTGTAGTGATTGTAATAGTAGCAACGGAAAAGTAAATAAGCGAAGAACACTTTGTGAAAAGCTCATAAGCATTGGATCGGTGATGGAGAATTATGTCGGATGCGGTTCATCATGTAACAGTCATAACATAGAGTGACACAGAACTAGCTCCAATTCATCAATATAATGTAGGCATGTATTCCGAATATAGTCATACATGCTTATGGAAAAGAACTTGCATGACATCTTTTGTCCTACCCTCCCGTGGCAGCGGGGTCCTATAAAAAACTAAGGGATATTAAGGCCTCCTTTTAATAGAGTACCGGAACAAAGCATTAACACATAGTGAATACATGAACTCCTCAAACTATGGTCATCATCGGGAGTGGTCCCGATTATTGTCACTTCGGGGTTGCCGGATCATAACACATAGTAGGTGACTATAGACTTGCAAGATAGGATCAAGAACTCACATATATTCATGAAAACATAATAGGTTCATATCTGAAATTATGGCACTCGGGCCCTAATGACAAGCATTAAGCATAGCAAAGTCATAGCAACATCAATCTCAGAACATAGTGGATACTAGGGATCAAACCCTAACAAAACTAACTCGATTACATGATAGATCTCATCCAACCCATCACCGTCCAGCAAGCCTACGATGGAATTACTCACGCACGGCGGTGAGCATCATGAAATTGGTGATGGAGGATGGTTGATGATGACGACGGCGACGAATCCCCCTCTTCGGAGCCCCGAACGGACTCCGGAGAGGGAATCCGTCGCCATCGTGATTATCAACAATCCTCCATCACCAATTTCATGATGCTCACCGCCGTGCGTGAGTAATTCCATCATAGGCTTCCTGGACGGTGATGGGTTGGATGAGATTTACCATGTAATCGAGTTAGTTTTGTTAGGGTTTGATCCCTAGAATCCATTATGTTCTAAGATTGATGTTGCTATGACTTTGCTATGCTTAATGCTTGTCACTAGGGCCCGAGTGCCATGATTTTAGATCTGAACCTATTATGTTTTCATGAATATATGTGAGTTCTTGATCCGATATTGCAAGTCAATAGTCACCTACTATGTGTTATGATCTGACAACCCCGAAGTGACAATAATCGGGACCACTCCCGGTGATGACCGTAGTTTGAGGAGTTCATGTATTCACTAAGTGTTAATGCTTTGGTCCGGTACTCTATTAAAAGGAGGCCTTAATATCCCTTAGTTTCCAATAGGACCCTGCTGCCACAGGAGGGTAGGACAAAAGATGCCCTGCAAGTTCTTTTCCATAAGCATGTATGACTATATTCAGAATACATGCCTACATTACATTGATGAACTGGAGCTAGTTCTGTGTCACCCTATGTTATAACTGTTGCATGAGGAATCGCATCCGACATAATTATCCATCATTGATCCATTCCCTATGAGCTTTTCACATATTGATCTTTGCTTAGTTACTTTTCCGTTGCCACTGTTATGATTGCTACAAAAACTACTATTGTTACTTTTGCCACCATTACCGTTACTTCCATACTACTTTGATAGTTCAGATATTAAGTCTTTCAGGTGTGGTTGAATTGACAACTCAACTGCTAATACTTGAGAATATTCTTTGGCTCCCCTTGTGTTGAATCAATAAATTTGTGTTGAATACTCTACCCTCAAAAACTGTTGTGATCCCCTATACTTGTAGGTTATCAAGACTATTTTCTTCCGCCGTTGCCGGGGAGCATAGCTCTATTCTTAGAGTCACTTGGGATTTATATATGTTGATCACTATGAGGAACTTGAAAGTTGAAAGAACCAAGATTTTTCCCTCAACTACGAGGGGAGGTAAGGAACTGCCATCCAGCTCTGCACTTGATTCACCTTTTGTTATGAGTAAATTTGCGACACCTACACCTTTTATTGATTTTGATATATCGCATGTTATCAATGATGCCACTTTGGCTATGCATGATGCTTATGATGAAACTACTTCTATGCTTAATAATACTGTGCCATTAGGTGAATTTCTTGATGAACAACTTGCTAGAGTTAGAGAGAATGAAATTATTGAAACAGATAATATTGATGAAAGTGATGATGAAGATTGTCCCCCTAGATATGAATTACCTCATGTGCGTGAGGGTTATGTCATGGATAAAGAAACTGCTAGAGACCTTTTTGCCTGCAAAGATAGATATGATCTTAAGAAATTGTTAGCTAAGCTGAAAGAAAAGTCTTTGAATGCTAGAATGAAATATGACCCTGCTTTTGCTACTTCACCTATCTCTATTTCTGAGAAGGATTATGATTTCTCTGTCGATCCTGAGTTAATTACTTTGGTTGAATCTGATCCTTTTTGTTGCTATGAATCTGAAACTGTTGTGGCACATCTTACTAAATTGAATGATATAGCCACCCTATTCACTCACGAGGAAAAAATTCGTTACTACTATATCCTTAAGTTATTTCCGTTCTCATTAAAGGGTGATGCTAAAACATGGTTTAATTTTCTTGCTCATGGTTGTGCGTAGTCCCCAGGATATGATTTATTACTTCTCTGCTAAATATTTCCCCGCTCATAAGAAACAAGCTGCCTTAAGGGAGATATATAATTTTGTGCAAATGGAAGAAGAGAGTCTCCCACAAGCTTGTGGGAGGCTTCTCCGATTACTTAATGTGTTGCCTGATCATCCTATCAAGAAAAATTAAATACTTGATATCTTTTATAATGTACTAACCGATGCTTCTAGAGACCACCTGGATAGTTGTGTTGGTTGTGTTTTCAAGGAAAGAACTGTTGAGCAAGCTGAATTGCTATTGAATAATATATTGAGTAATGATAATGATTGGACACTTCCTGAACCAACTCCTAAGCCAACTCCGAAGAAAAGGGGTATTCTATTTCTCAGTCCTAAAGATATGCAAAAGGCAAAGAAATCTATGAAGGAAAAGGGTGTTAAAGCTGAAGATGTTAAGAATTTCCCACCTATTGAAGAAATACATGGTCTTAATGACCTGACAGAGGTAGTAAAGGTAAATTCTCTCTATAGATTTTTTGAAGGTGATATTCTCATAATAAGTCTCCTAGACGATGTTTGGATGAGTTTGATAATTTTATTGTTAGACAAGAAAACTTCAATGCTTATGTTGGTAGACAACTGAAACACAATGCTTATATGATTGAACACTTGAGTGCTTATATGTCTAGAGTTAAAGGTGACCTTAAACTTATTAGTAAGCATGCTTCTATGGTTACCACTCAGGTAGAACAAGTGCTTAAAGCATAAGATGATTTACTCAATGAACCAAATAATAAGAAAAATGATAATGTTGTTAGAGTTATGACTAGAGGGGTAGAATGACACAGGAACCTTTGTATCCTGAGGGCCACCCTAAGAGAGTTGAGCAAGATTCTTAGAGAACTAATGTTGATGCACCTAGTCCTTCTAAGAAGAAGAAAAAGAAAAATGATAGGACTTTGCGTGCTTCTAGTGAACCTGTTGTTGTCACACCTGAGAATCCAAATGATATTTCTATTTCTGATGCTGAAACACAATCTGGTAATGAACATGAACCTAGTGATAATGTTAATGATGATGTTCATGTTGATGCTCAACCTAGCAATAACAATGATGTAGTGATTGAACCTGCTGTTGATCTTGATAACCCACAATCAAAGAATCAACGTTATGATAAGAGAGACTTCGTTTCTAGGAAGCACGGTAAAGAAAGAGAACCATGCGTTCAGAAACCCGTGCCTTTTCCTCCTAAACCATCCAAGAAAAAGGATGCTGAGGATTTTGAGTGCTTTACTAAAATGATTAGACCTATCTTTTTGCATATGCGTTTGACTGATATGCTTAAAATGAATCCTTATGCTAAGTATATGAAAGAGATTGTTACAAATAAAACAAAGATACCCGAAGATGAAATTTCCACCATGCTTGCCAATTATACTTTTAAAGGTGGAATACCAAAGAAACTAGGAGATCCTGGAGTACCAAATATACCATGCTCCATGATGTCTACTACACAACCTTCTTCTTGTACACATTGTTGGGCCTCCAAGTGCAGAGGTTTGTAGGACAGTAGAAAATTTCCTTCAAGTGGATGACCTAAGGTTTATCAACCCGTGGGAGGCGTAGGATGAAGATGCTCTCTCTCAAGCAACCCTGCAACCAAATAACAAAGAGTCTCTTGTGTCCCCAACACACCCAATACAATGGTAAATTGTATAGGTGCACTAGTTCGGCAAAGAGATGGTGATACAAGTGCAATATGGATGGTAGATATGGGTTTTTGTAAACTGAAAATATAAAAATAGCAAGGTAACAAGTGGTAAAAGTGAGCGTAAATGCTATTGCAATGATAGGAAACAAGGCCTGGGGTTCATACTTTCACTAGTGCATGTTCTCTCAACAATAATAACATAGTTGGATCATATAACTATCCCTCAACATGCAACAAAGAGTCAGTCCGAAGACACTAATAGCGGAGAACAAACGAAGAGATTATGGTAGGGTACGAAACCACCTCAAAGTTATTCTTTCCAATCAATCCATTGGGCTATTCCTATAAGTGTCACAAACAGCCCTAGAGTTCATACTAGAATAACACCTTAAGATACAAATCAACCAAAACCCTAATGTCACCTAGATACTCCAATGTCACCTCAAGTATCCGTGGGTATGATTATACGATATGCATCACACAATCTCAGATTCATCTATTCAAACCAACACAAAGTACTTCAAAGAGTGCCCAAAATTTCTACCGGAGAATCATGACGAAAATGTGTGCCAACCCCTATGCATAGGTTCATGGGTGGAACCCGCAAGTTGATCACCAAAACATACATCAAGTGGCACGTGATACCCCATTGTCACCACAGATATGCACAGCAAGACATACATCAAGTGTTCTCAAATCATTAAAGACTCAATCTGATAAGATTACTTCAAAGGGAAAACTCAATCCATTACAAGAGAGAAGAGGGGGAGAAGAAACATAAGATCCAACTATAATAGCAAAGCTCGCGATACATCAAGATCATGCCAAATCAAGAACACGAGAGAGAGAGAGAGATCAAACACATAGCTACTGGTACATACCCTCAGCCTCGAGGGTGAACTACTCTCTCCTCGTCATGGAGAGCGCCGAGATGATGAAGATGGCCATCGGTGAGGGTTCCCCCCTCTGGCAGGGTGCCGGAACAGGGTCCCGAGAGGTTTTTGGTGGCTACAGAGGCTTGCTACAGTAGAACTCCCGATCTAATCTCTATTCTGGAAGTTTTAGGGTACGTAGGTATATATGGGTGCAGGAAGTACATCGGTGGAGCTTCGGGGGCCCCACGAGGCAGGGGGCGCCCTAGCGGGTGGGCGCCCCCCACCCTCGTGAGCACCTCCCTTAGCTCCTGACGTGGGGTCCAAGTCCATCCGGTAGCTTTCCTTCCAAAAATAACTTCTCCAGTTGATTTCGTTCCATTTCGACTCCTTTTGATATTCCTTTTCTTCGAAACACTGAAATAGGGAAAAAACAGCAAATCTGGGCTGGGCCTCCGGTTAATAGGTTAGTCCCAAAAATAATATAAAAGTGGATAATAAAGCCCAATATTGCCCAAAACAGTAGATAATATAGCATGGAGCAATCAAAAATTATAGACACATTGGAGACGTATCAAGCATCCACGAGCTTAATTCCTGCTCGTCCTCGAGTCGGTAAATGAGAAAAAAGAATTTTTTATGCGGAGTGCTATTTGGCATAATTTCATTGTAGTTCTTCTTAATTGCGATATGAATATTCAGATCCGAAAGATTCAAGACAAAAGTTCATATTGACATAAAAGTAATAATACTTCAAGCATACTAACTAAGCAATTATGTCTTCTCAAAATAACATGGCCAAAGAAAGTTCATCCCTAAAAAATCATATAGTTTAGTCATGCTCCATTTTCGTCACACAAGAATGCTCTCATCATGCACAACCCCGATGACAAGCCAAGCAATTGTTTCATACTTTAATAATCTCAAACTTATAAACCTTCACGCAATACATGAGCGTGAGCCATGGATATAGCACTATGGGTGGAATAGAATACGATGATGGGGGTTATGTGGAGAAGGCAAAAAAGGAGAAAGTCTCACATCAACAAGGCTAATCAATAGTCTATGGAGATGCCCATCGATTGATGTTAATGTGAGGAGTAGGGATTGCCATGCAACGGATGCACTAGAGCTATAAATGTATGAAAGCTCAACAAGAGAAACTAAGTGGGTGTGCATCCAACTTGCTTGCTCACGAAGACCTAGGGCATTTGAGGAGGCCCATCATTGGAATATACAAGCCAAGTTCCATAATGAAAAATTCCCACTAGTATATGAAAGTGACAAAACAAGAGACTCTCTATCATGAAGATTATGGTGCCACTTTGAAGCACAAGTGTGGAAAAAAAGGATAGTAGCATTGCCCCTTTTTATTTATTTATATTTTTTGGGACTTCTTTCTTTTGGGCTTTTTTTGGGACAATGCTCTATTAAATGATGATCATCACACTTCTATTTATTTACAACTCAGTGTTTACAACTCGATACTAGAACAAAGTATGACTCTATATGAATGCCTCCGGCGGTGTACCGGGATATGCAATGAATCAAGAGTGATATGTATGAAAGAATTATGAACGGTGGCTTTGCCACAAATACTATGTCAACTACATGATCATGCTAGCAATATGACAATGATGTGAATGTCATGATGAGCAGTATGGTGGAAAGTTGCATGGCAATTTATCTAGGAATGGCTATGGAAATGCCATAATAGGTAGGTATGGTGGCTATTTTGAGGAAGATATAGGGAGGTTTATGTGTGAAAGAGTGTGGCATATCATGGGGTTTGGATGCACCAGCGAAGTTTGCACCAACTCTCAATGTGAGAAAGGGCAATGCACGGTACCGAAGAGGCTAGCAATGATGGAAGGGTGAGAGTGCGTATAATCCATGGACTCAACATTAGTCATAAAGAACTCACATACTTATTGCAAAAATCTACAAGCCATCAAAACCAAGGCACTACGCGCATGCTCCTAGGGGGATAGATTGGTAGGAAAAGACCATCGCTCGTCCCCGACCGCCACTCATAAGGAAGACAATCAAAGAACACCTCATGTTTCAAATTTGTTACATAACATTTACCATACGTGCATGCTACGGGACTTGCAAACTTCAACACAAGCATTTCTCAAATTCACAACTACTCAACTAGCACCACTTTAATATCACTACCTCCATATCTCAAAACAGTCATCAAGCATCAAACTTCTCTTAGTATTCAACACACACATAAGAAAGTTTTTACTAGTCTTGAATACCTAGCATATTAGGATTAAGCACATTACCATGCTATTTAAGACTCTCAAAATAATATAAGAGAAGCATGAGAGTTCATCTATTTCTTCAAAATAAAGCTACCACCATGCTCTAAAAGATATAAGTGAAGAACTAGAGCAAACAACAAACTACTTCGAAAGATATAAGTGAAGATCAATGAGTAGTTAAATAATTATGTAACAATGTGAAGACTCTCTAACATTTAATAATTTCAGAGATCTTGATACTTTATTCTAAAAGCAAGCAACACAAAAGAAAATGACATGACTCTCCAAGCAAAACACATATCATGTGGTGAATAAAAATATAGCTCCAAGTAAAGTTACCGATAAACGAAGACGAAAGAGGGGATGCCTTCCGGGGCATCCCCAAGCTTAGACGCTTGGTTGTCCTTGAATATTACCTTGGAGTGCCTTGGGAATCCCCAAGCTTAGGCTCTTGCCACTACTTATTCCATAGTCCATCGAATTTTTACCCAAAACTTGAAAACTTCACAACACAAAACTTAACAGAAAACTCGTGAGCTCCGTTAGTGAAAGAAAACAAAACACCACTTCATGGTACTGTAATGAACTCATTCTTTATTTATATTGGTGTTAAACCTACTGTAATCCAACTTCTCTATGGTTTATAAGCTATTTTACTAGCCATAGGGTCATCAAAATAAGCAAACAGCACACGAAAAACAGAATCTGTGAAAAACACAACAATATGTAGTAATCTGTATCAAACATATACATCTGGAACTCCAAAAATTCTAAAATAAATTTTTGGACCTGAGTAATTTGTCTAGTAATCATATGCAAAAATAATAAACTAAATAGCACTCTCCAGTAAAAAGTTGAAGCTAATTTCGTGAGCGCTAAAGTTTCTGTTTTTTACAGCATAATCATAAAGACTTCACCCAAGTCTTCCCAAAGGTTCTACTTGGAGAAAACACTAATTAAAACATAAAACCAAATCTAAAAAGAAGATAGATAGATTATTTATTCCTAAAGAGAACCAAAAATAAAGAAACTAAAATAAAATTGGGTTGCCTCCCAACAAGCGCTATCGTTTATCACCCCTAGCTAGGCATGATGATTTCAATGATGCTCACATAAAGATAAGAATTGAAACATATAGAGAGCATCATTAAGAATATGACTAGCACATTTAAGTCTAACCCACTTCCTATGCATAGGGATTTTGTGAGCAAACAACTTTTGGGAACAATAATCAACTAGCATAGGCAGGCAAAACGAGCATAACTTCAAAATTTAAGCACACAGAGAGGAAACTTGATCTTATTGCAATTCCTACAACCATATATTCCTCCCTCATAATAATTTTCAGTACCATCATGAATTAATTCAACAATATAACCAGCACCTAAAGCATTCTTTTCATGATCTACTTGCATAGAAATTTTATTACTCTCCACATAAGCAAATTTCTTCTCATGAATAATAGTGGGAGCATCATAATAGACTTGAATACTATAAATTGCCTCCACATTAAAAGAGTAATGTTCAGAGAAAGGGTACTCATAATCATGACAAGTTTTATAAATATAATCATCACTACTCTTTAAAGCATAAGTTTTATCACAATAATCATCATAAGTAGCAACTTTGTTCTCATCATAATCAATTGACACCTCTTCCAAAATAGTGGATACATCACTAAATAAAGTCATGACCTCTCCAAATACACTTTCATAAATATTATAAGATTCAACATCCTCCAATATTTTAGGATCATTACTTCCTAAAGTTGACACTCTTCCAATCCCACTTTCATAAATATAATCATCATAGGTAGAAGGCATGCAATCATAATAACAACTTTGCATATCAAAACTTGGGAGGCTAAAAATATTATCATTTTTAAACATAGCATCCCCAAGCTTGGGACAAACATTAATTACAACAAATATATTCTGAAATATGTCATCCTCATCAAACATAGCTTCCCCAATCTTGGGCCTTTTCATATCATAAGCATAATCACTCTCATCATTAATAGTATAAATAGCACCGATAGTATAGCAATTATTATATTCTTCCAAGCAAGTGCCAAAAAGATTTTCAAGATCATAAGAAGTATCATTATCTTCCCAATCATAATCATCACAACAAGCAATAGGCATAACGAGATCATCATCAAGTGCATCATCTTCCACAATTATTTTTGATTCATTTTCATGAGGCTCAACAATAATAGGAGCAACATTATTTGGGAGGGATACCTTTTTACCTCTCTTCCTTTTTCTTTTCTTCTTCTTCACCTCATGTGTGGGTTCAATCCTCTTTTTGGAGCTCCTTATTAATGAGATTGGTTGAATAGAAGGCTCCTCCTCTTTACCTGATTCATCATAAGAAATAATAGGAGAATATTGGGAAGTCTCTTCCCTTTCGTTAGCTTTCTCTTCATCTTCTATTTGTTTTCTTTTCTTTATGTAATTGGCAATATAAGGAATTTCAATGCAATTCACCGCACAATACATATAAATTTCTTCCAGATCAATATCGAGGAATTTCTCAAGGTTATATTCTAGAATATGCTTAGTTTGACATTTCATTTCTTCATAACCCAAAAGCAAACTAAGTTCATTATGATGTGCAAGGGAAATAAAGTCGTCACAAGTTTTGGACATGATTCGATCATGAAACAATTTGCAATTGATATTTAAATGACCATGTTCATTGCAAAGTTCACAAGTACGGTAAAGATATTTTAAATTTTCAGCACTCACATTTAGCCTTTCTTGCAACCATTTAGTTTCTAAATACTTATGCCTCTTGAAATATCTATCTTCCCTATTTGGTGTGTACTTGCAAACCCAATGCACTCCACAAAAATTGACATGTTTATAGAAGACATTTTCATCATAACTAGTGCAATCATCATTAGTACCATGGATATTCAAGGAGTTCATAACAACATTGCAATCATGCTCATCATTCAAAGTTTTAGTGCCAAACATTTTAATGCATTCTTCTTCTAACACTTTGGCACAATTTTCCTTCCCATCATACTCACGAAAGATATTAAAAGGTGAAGCGTATGAGGTAGACTCAATTCCATTTTTTTGTAGTTTTCTTTTATAAAATAGACTAGTGCTAATACAAGAAACAAAAAGATTCGACTGCAAGATCTAAAGATACCTTCAAGCACTAACCTCCCCGGCAACGGAGCCAGAAAAGAGCTTGATGCCTGTCGGTGTCAAAACTGGCGGATCTCGTGTAGGGGGTCCCGAACTGTGCGTCTAGGCGGATGGTAACATGAGACAAGGGACATGATGTTTTTACCCAGGTTCGGGCCCTCTCGATGGAGGTAAAACCCTACTCCTGCTTGGTTAATATTGATGATATGGGTAGTACAAGAGTAGATCTACCACGAGATCAGAGAGGCTAAACCCTAGAAGCTAGCCTATGGTATGATTGTTCTTCGTCCTATGGACTAAAGCCCTCCAGTTTATATAGACACCAGAGAGGGCTAGGGTTTACACAGAGTCGGTTACAATGGAAGGAGATCTACATATCCGTATTGCCAAGCTTGCCTTCCACGCCAAGGAAAGTCCCATCCGGACACGGGACGAAGTCTTCAATCTTGTATCTTCATAGTCCAAGAGTCCGGCCAAAGGTTATAGTCCGGCTATCTGGACACCCCCTAGTCCAGGACTCCCTCAGTAGCCCCTGAACCAGGCTTCAATGATGATAAGTCCGCCACACAGATTGTCTTCGGGATTGCAAGGTGGGTTCCCCCTCCAAATACTTTATAGAAGAATTTGAACACAAGGATAGTGTCCGGCTCTGCAAAATAAGTTCCACATACCACCGTAGAGAGAATAATGTTTGCACAAATCTAATCTGCTAACGTATTCTGTAGTACGACATCACACCACAGCCAAGCCTTTATTTGAATCGTTTTCACTGTCCCACCTCAGCGCGTTTTGCGAGGCAGTTTCCTTGGCACGTCTTGTCGAGGCAGAGACAGTGTCCCCTTATTCTGGGATTCCCATCAATACGGGCGTGGGTAACCCAACCGCGCCATTGATTATGGCGCTTGGGAGATAAGCGAGTTTTACCAGGCTGGTGGGGACGCATAGTTTTGTCCGCCCGTATAAGGGGATAAGGATCTGCCTTTTCACCCATGCCTTCTTCCTCCTTTGCTCATCCATTTTCGCATACTCGCGCTCCAGCGCCCAAGTCCGCATTTTCTTCCTCAACCTTCTCCAACCATGTTTGGAGCGGGAGGCAAGTGGATGGTCTCCTCCGTCACGGAGGGAGACGTCAAAAAGCTGAGGAGAGCCGGATACCTGCCCGACGACATCGCGCACCGGCTCCCAGATGAGGGGCAGCTCATCCCCACCCCCCAGTCCCCATGAGAGGGTCGTCTTCCTTACCCATTTCCTCCGCGGACTGGGATTCCCTCTCCACTCATTCATCCAGGGGCTCATGTTCTACTACGGCCTGGACTTCCACGATCTGGCCCCGAACTTCATCCTCAACATCTCGGCGTTTATCGTCGTGTGCGAGGCCTTCCTCTACATCTGACCCCACTTCAGCTTATGCCTGAAAACCTTCAATGTCAAGCCGAAGGTAGTGGGCGGCCACCAGGCGGAGTGCGGAGGAGCCATGGTGGGCAAGATGCCCAACGTCCTATGGCTCGAAGGCTCCTTCGTGGAGACCATAAAGGGGTGGCAATCGGGGTGGTTCTACATCACCGAGCCGTGTGACCCCAAATGGGTCGCAACCCCCGAATTCCGATCTGGAGCCCCTATGTGGCTCACCTCCTGGAAAGAGAAGGGCCTGCTATGGGGTAGTTCGAAAGAGCTGACCGGACTCCAAACATGCGTCCAAAACCTGGTGAGCAAGAAGCTCGAACTCGTCAACGTAGTCCAGGTTATGCTCGTCCGCCGGATCCTCCCCTACCAACAACGGGCTTTCAACTTGTGGGAGTTCGACCCGACCCAGCACCGAACTCTGAGCAGGCTCTTCGACACAACGTACGAAGATGCCTGGAAGGTGCTATTCAAGGGTGCCGAGGCTCCTGCTTCCGCCACCGAGGATCGCGGATTTTCCGCGCAGCGCCAAGCCAACACGGTAAGCTATTTTACCTCTTACAGGATACTAGTCCTTCATAGTTTGACTCTATGCATGATCTAAGCCCTCATGCCTTTGACAGGACTGGCAGAGCACGGCCGGACAAATCAATTGTCCAGCTCCTTTGCCTAAAGACCCGACAGACGCCCGTCTAGAGGGGCTGCTGGTCCCGGCACCTTACGTGGTGCCGGAGGAAAAGGCCAAGAAGAAGGCCACGGGAACTCGAAAGAGTTCCCGGCGCCCGGTGGAGTCGGACTCATCGGCCGATGACTCCGAGGCGCACTCCTCACCTGGAGAGGAGGAGGAGGAAAGAGAGGTTTCTTCCCTAGCAATGGGAGAAAAGAAAATGAAGGCCACCCCAACTGCGGAGGCCGGAGGGTCCAAGAAGGGGAGGACCCTTCCTCCGGACTACTCCACCAATGCCGCCGACAGCGAGGAGGAGTGGCCTCCCAGGGCCAAGCCCCTGGCGAAGTCGTAAGTATTCGGACACCAGAGTGACTCATAGTGTTCCTTTATTGTACAACTTTCCCTAACGTCGAATATAATCATGTAGTCCGGCCCGAGCCCGGCTTGACGTATCGTCGAGCGGCTCCTTGGATTCGTCAGATGTGAATAGTTTTTCACTTCCGTCCGCTACCTCCCGTCTCCCTACGGACGACGCCGAGGTGTTGTCCCAAAAGGTTCCAAGCTAGGGGGAGGTGGCCCTGGAGGCGCCGCAAGGCGACCTCCCGAACTCCAGGCGCAAAGGGGATAAGACCCCCAAGGGCTCCAAGTCCGGCCTTGGGCCGGACACCGCACCAGAATCTTCAAAGGTTCCGGAGTCCGGCAGGCGGCCCCCGCCAAGAAGGGCAAGCCTACCGTGCCGGTGACCTCCATCCAACCAGAGGCACTGGATAACTTGTTGGAGGTGCTTAACGGTGCCTCCATCGACGAGGAGCACCACTCTATTATGAGTGCGGTGATCCAGAAGGTTCAGTCCGCCAAAAGCGGGCTGACTGAAGCCTTTTCCAGCCTGTTAACAGGTTTTGAGGTATGTAGAGAATATATAAAAATATTTCCGCATAGACAGTAGCCCCTGATGCTCTGTTTGGCATTCACAAGGAAAAGCCAAATAGAGGATCTAATAATATTCGCAGGAGTCTAACATAATTATGTCGATATGCATATGCAGGCTTCGCTGCTGGCCTCTGCCGCACTAACTGCGGAGGTGGACACGCTGAAGCAGAACCTTGAGCGGTCTGAGCAAGAGCTCGGCCTTGCCAAGAGGCAGCTCGAGGAGAGCCAAGGTACGTAATGCCTTGTGTAATTATATAAAAGATGCAGTTGCAAAAAATGACAGGATCGTTATTGGTGTCTTAGGGGCCACGACTGAGGTGGCAACCCTGAAGCATGCACTTTCCGAGGCCGAAAAGAAGGCGGCTACGGAGGGCACTGAGCGGGAGAAGCATGAGGTGCGAGTTGGCGAGGTACAGCAAGAGCTCCAGGTTCTCATGAAAAAACATGAGAGTTTGGAGCTTGACTCAAAGACACGAGAGTCCGAGCTCGCGACGGCCCTCGAGAGCGCTAAGTCTGCAAGGGCCGAAGCCCAGAAAGCCCTCCAGGAAGTTGAGGCAATGAAGAAGATAGCGGCAGGTAAGGCATTCTTTATGCAAAGCAAGCACGTGAAAGTGAATTACTTGTTACTTACCCGAGTCCGGAGCTCTCCAGGAGCATTCGCAGATTTGCCCCGTAACATGTCAGATGCTGCCGCCTTCTACCGGGCCGAGGAGGGGAGCTCGATGGAGAAGGTGTTCTGGTCTCAGTATGCTGAGACCGGACACCTGGTGCCCTTGAGCGACCAGCTGAAGCAGCTAGTCGAGCTCCATAAGGTGGCCGAACAGGCCATGAAGGGTCTCATAGTCCGGCTGTGGCCCGGAGAGGCCATGTCTGGGAGCTACTTCGGGCTGGTGAGGCGGCTGCTGGATACCTGTCCACGGCTTGAAGTCATCAAGCGCTCCATCTACATCGAGGGTGCCCGTAGGGCACTTGCCCATGCTAAAGTGCACTAGGGCAAGATGGATGCTGAGAAGCTTGTGAAGGACGGGCCGCCGCCGGGCAAGGAGCATCGCCACCCCGAGATGTATTACGAGGGCGTCCTGAAGGGTGCCCGCCTTGTGGAGGATGAATGTTCCAAGGATGTAATATTTCAGAAAACTTGTTTATTTTATCCTGTGTGCTGAAGACTTGTTCATATGCGCTATGCAACGCTTGTTTTAATTTAAAATATTACCTTCTATGCGGCCGTTTATTAAATCTAAGAGATGGCGAGTCGTCGGCTTCTGCCCCCATGCCACTAGTGCTGGGGTGTTCGGGGATAAACCTGAGCACTCTTTTTCCCATTGTTGGGTCCTTCGAGGGAGGTGCTCAGCCTGGCGAACAAGGCAATCGGACTATAGTGCGTTATCACTCTCACTTGGCAAGAGAATTCTATAATTTTAAATTTCGGCGAAGCCCCTAGTGTTCGGAAGACCGAGCTCGGGGCACTATACACGCCTTGGGCCGGACAAAGCCGACTCCTCGCTCTAAGCGGCATAAGTCTTTAAGGAATCGAAACCTCTCGAACAGCGACCAGCTCTCGCCCTATCATGACAGTCAGTTTTAGCTTTCTCTACTAAGGTACTTAACCCAGCTCAACTGGGGCACAATCGCAGTAGTTCTCCCAGCGCTACCTTAGCCGATATAGCGGAACGTAAGGTACCAAAACATGGGAGCCGGGCAAACCCAACTATTGACCAAAGACATGATTCGGAGCTGATGCATATAATGCTATAAGTTCGGAGGGCCGCACTTATGAAAGTGTTCGGACTTCTCACGCCGTATTATGGGTGCTTCAGCCCCTGGCGTATTGGCCGTACCAAAGTGTACGGGTGCTAAATGTCATAACTGAACATATATATGGAAAGAGAAAGAAATGAATAGAGAATGCAATAATAAGCTGAAGCTAAGCATTGTTTATTCAAAAAGGCTGCGGTAAAAGCAAAACGATACAAATAATGCGATAAGCAAGAGATGGGACTATTTGACATGTCCCCCTCCCGGGGCGAGCTGTGAGGTGGTATGTAAGATAGGTATTTTGCTCGTTATAGAGACCACCTGGGAAATCGACATAGCTTCTTGCCTCCTTTGTGGTTGCATCGTGTGTTCGGCAATTGTACTCCCGGACATGCCTTCCGGAGAGTGGGGTCCTGAAAGTAAGAAAAAATGACAAAATCGGGAGCCCCTAGTGCGGTTGAGCCGTATTTTGGGCATGCTGTTGTCGTGCCCCTCCCCCTGTGCCCATGGTATTTCCAGGGTGTAATTATGTACGCGTAGTACTGATTTCGTAGTTTCGCGAGGGCTAGGGTTGGGGCCACATTGCTACGCTTGCTCGGAACGTGCCAGGCGGTCTTGCTGTAGGTTACTCCGGGTGTGCTTGACGGTGTCCGGACGCTTAAAAGCCGGACTGGAGAATTGCCTTGAGAGGCTGCTTTGTACATCCGCCGCGAGGGCCGCCGTATGCTCCTCCATTCGGAGAGAGTGTTCGGTGTTTCCATTGACCGTAATGACTCCTCGAGGCCTGGCATCTTGAGCTTGAGGTATGTGTAGTGCGGCACCGCATTGAACTTTGCAAATGCGGTTCGTCCGAGCAGTTTGTGATAGCCACTGCTGAACGGGACTATGTCGAAGATTAACTCCTCACTTCGGAAATTATCCGGGGATCCGAAGACCACTTCAACTGTAACTGAGCATGTACAGTTGGCCTCTACACCTGGTATGACACCTTTAAAGGTCATTTTTGTGGGTTTAATCCTTGAGGGGTCTATGCCCATTTTCCGCACTGTATCCTGATAAAGCAGGTTCAGGCTGCTGCCGCCGTCCATAAGGAATCTAGTGAGGTGAAATCCGTCAATGATTGGGTGTAGAACCAATCCGGCGAATCCGCCATGGCGGATGCTAGTGGGGTGGTCCCTTCGATCAAAAGTGATCGGGCAGGAGGACCATGGGTTGAACTTTGGGACGACTGGCTCCAACGCGTATACGTCCCTTAACGCATGCTTCCACTCCCTCTTGGGGATGTGGGTTGCGTATATCATGTTCACTGTCCGCAGTTGTGGGGGGAAGCCCTTCTTTCCACTATTGTTTGGCGGCCTGAGCTCATCATCGTCGTCGCTGTGTAGCCCCTTGTCTCTATTTCCGGCATTTAACTTGCTGGCCCACTTCAACACCCAACAATCCCTATTGGTGTGATTGGCTGGTTTTTCGGGGGTGCCATGTATCTGGCACGAGCGATCGAGTATACGGTCCAAACTGGACGGGCCCGGAGTGTTTCTTTTGAATGGCTTTTTCCGCTGACCGGGTTTAGAGCCTCTGAATCCGGCATTAACTGCCGTATCTTCAGCGTTGTCACTGTTAATGCGGCGCTTGTCCTTGTTGCGACGCGACCTGCCATTGCTGCCCTTGGTATCATTACCAGGGCTCTTGGTCATGTTATTGCTACGAGCCAGCCAGATGTCTTCTCCTGCGCAAAAGCGGGTCATGAGCGTCCTGAGGGCTGCCATAGATTTCGGCTTTTCCTGTCCAAGGTGCCGGGCAAGCCACTCGTCATGGATGTTATGATTAAAGGCTGCTAGGGCCTCGGCGTCCGGACAGCCGCCGATTTGATTTTTCTTGGTTAGGAACCATGTCCAGAATTGTCTGGCAGATTCTTCTGGCTGCTGAATTATGTGGCTAAGGTCGTCGGCGTCTGGTGGTCGCACATAGGTGCCCTGGAAGTTGTCAAGGAATGCGGCTTCTAGGTCCTCCCAACAACCAATTGACTCTACTAATAGGCTGTTAAGCCAATCCCGAGCTGGTCCTTTAAGCTTAAGTGGGAGGTATTTGATGGCGTGTAGATCATCGCTGCGATCCATGTGTATATGAAGGAGATAGTCCTCAATCCATACCGCGGGATCTGTCGTGCCATCATATGATTCAATGTTTACGGGTTTGAAACCCTCTGGGATTTGATGATCCATTACTTCATCTGTGAAGCATAGTGGGTGTGCGGCACCTCTGTACTGGGCTATATCACGACGTAGCCCAAATGAGCTTTGTCTGCTGTGTTCGACCCGGCCGGATTTACTGTATCCGGCGTGACGGTTATCGTCTCGTGTAGTGGGGTGCCCACGCGATCCGTAGATCGATCTTGTTTGCCTTGCCTTGTCCTCCAACATATCCCGCAGGTCTAGTGCATTTCCCCGTGCCTTGGTATTTTTTGAGCGGCACCAGGGTGCGGCTTGGGTGGACGGCCTGGAAGCCTCTCAGTCGCGGCCGCGACGTGGCCGGTCAGCCTCATCATGCGCTGGTGATGTAGGTTTAAATGCTTCCTCCTCTAATCGGGGTAGCAACCTGCGCTTTGGGTAGCTCTTGGAGGGGCGTTCGAGTTCGTACTCCTCGGCCGCAAGGACTTCGGTCCATCTGTCGGCTAGCAAGTCTTGATCAGCTCTAAGATGTTGTTGTTTTTTCTTAAGGCTACTCGCCGTGACCATAAGCCTGCGCTTAAAGCGTTCTTGTTCGACGGGGTCCTCGGGCACGACAAATTCATCGTCGCCGAGGCTTGCCTCGTCTTCGGAGGGAGGCATGTAATTATCATCCTCTTCCTCTCTGTCTGCCGCCCTCTCAGGGGGGCTGGCTTCTCCATCCTCCTGCGCTGAATCTTGTTGGAGGGAGTTGTCTTTGTCACTGTCCGGGGTGTTATTATCTCCCGTGCCGGTATCACCGTTTTTGCTTTGGCGGGACTTAGAGTGGCGCCGCTGACGCCGGCGCTTAGGTTGCTTCTTGGAGGGGTCATCCCCCACTGTTCCGTCGCCATTGCCCTCTTTTCATGTATCCACCATATATATGTCGTATGACGAGGTGCCTTTCCAGTGCCCTATAGACGCTGTTTCCTGTTCGTCTCCTACATCATTGTCCATACCGCCGATGTCTTCGGAGTCGAAGTCTAGCATGTCGGTTAAATCATCGACAGTGTCTACGAAGTGGGTGGTGGGTGGGCGTCGAATTTCTTCGTCGTCCGCATCCCAATCCTGTCCGTCATAATCCGGCCAGGACTCTCCTGACAAAGAGAGAGACCTTAATTAGTGAATTTAGAATGTCGCCAAAGGGCGAGTGCTGAAAGATATCTACGATGGTGAATTCCATGATCAGCGCCCAATCGGATTCGATTGGCAGGGGCGTGGGGGGTTCGGAGTCCGGAGATGAGTCCGACACCTTGGAGTCACGGGCCTCGCAGAGGATAAGGCTGGTGTTCGGCTCGATCACGTCGAGACTGTAGCCCCCGCGGCGGGGTCTAGCCACCCGTCCGTGATCAGCGTAGTTGGCTCCGAGCTAAGGGTCGGAGCTGATGCGGGTGCGGCCTCCAGGGCACTGTTCGATGGCAGAGCTAGATCATGCCCGTTGTGACAGTGCGGCGCACCCGGCTGTGGCTCGAATCCGTCGAAGATCAAGTCCCCGCGGATGTCGGCCGTGTAGTTCAAACTTCCAAATCTGACCTGATGGCCAGGGGCATAGCTTTCAATCTGCTCCAGATGGCCAAGCGAATTAGCCCGCAGTGCAAAGCCGCCGAATACGAAGATCTGTCCAGGGAGAAAAGTCTCAACCTGGACCGCATCGTTGTTGATGATCGGAGGAGCCATTGGGCCTAAAGGTGACGACAAACAGGAACTCTCAATGAAAGCACCAATGTTGGTGTCAAAACCGGCAGATCTCGGGTAGGGGGTCCCGAACTGTGCGTCTAGGCGGATGGTAATAGGAGACAAGGGACACGATGTTTTTACCCAGGTTTGGGCCCTCTCGATAGAGGTAAAACCCTACTCCTGCTTGATTAATATTGATGGTATGGGTAGTACAAGAGTAGATCTACCACGAGATCAGAGAGGCTAAACCCTAGAAGCTAGCCTATGGTATGATTGTTGTTCGTCCTATGGACTAAAGCCCTCCAGTTTATATAGACACCGGAGAGGGCTAGGGTTTACACAGAGTCGGTTACAATGGAAGGAGATCTACATATCCGTACTGCCAAGCTTGCCTTCCACGCCAAGGAAATTCCCATCCGGACACATGACAAAGTCTTCAATCTTGTATCTTCATAGTCCAAGAGTCCGGCCAAAGGTTATAGTCTGGCTATCCGAACACCCCCTAGTCCAGGACTCCCTCAATGTCTACTACACAACCTTCTTCTTGTAGACGTTGTTGGGCCTCCAAGTGTAGAGGTTTGTAGGACAGTAGAAAATTTCCCTCAAGTGGATGACCTAAGGTGTATCAATCCGTGGGAGGCATAGGATGAAGATGGTCTCTCTCAAGCAACCCTGCAACCAAATAACAAAGAGTCTATTGTGTCCCCAACACACCCAATACAATGGTAAATTGTATAGGTGCACTAGTTCGGCAAAGAGATGGTGATACAAGTGCAATATTGATGGTAGATATGGGTTTTTGTAAACTGAAAATATAAAAACAGCAAGGTAACAAGTGGTAAAAGTGAGCGTAAACGGTATTGCAATGATAGGAAACAAGGCCTAGGGTTCATACTTTCACTAGTGCAAGTTCTCTCAACAATATTAACATAGTTGGATCATATAACTATCCCTCAACATGCAACAAAGAGTCACTCCAAAGACACCAATAGCGGAGAACAAACAAAGAGATTATGGTAGGGTACGAAACCACCTCCAAGTTATTCTTTCCAATCAATCCATTGGGCTATTCCTATAAGTGTCACAAACAGCCCTAGAGTTCGTACTAGAATAACACCTTAAGACACAAATCAACCAAAACCCTAATGTCACCTAGATACTCCAATGTCACCTCAAGTATCCGTGGGTATGATTATACGATATGCATCACACAATCTCAGATTCATCTATTCAAACCAACACAAAGTACTTCAAAGAGTGCCCAAAATTTCTACCGGAGAATCACGACGAAAACGTGTGCCAACCACTATGCATAGGTTCATGGGTGGAACCCGTAAGTTGATCACCAAAACATACATCAAGTGGCACGTGATACCCCATTGTCAATATAGATACGCACGGCAAGACATACATCAAGTGTTCTCAAATCATTAAAGACTCAATCCAATAAGATTACTTCAAAGGAAAAACTCAATCCATTACAAGAGAGAAGAGGGGGAGAAGAAACATAAGATCCAACTATAATAGCATAGCTCGCGATACATCAAGATCGTGCCAAATCAAGAACACGAGAGAGAGAGAGAGAGATCAAACAAATAGCTACTGGTACATACCCTTAGCCCTGAGGGTGAACTACTCCCTCGTCGTCATAGAGAGCGTCGGGATGATGAAGATGGCCACCGGTGAGGGTTCCCCCCTCCGGCAGGGTGCCGGAACAGTGTCCCGAGAGGTTTTTGGTGGCTACAGAGGCTTGCGGCGGCGGAACTCCCGATCTAATCTCTATTCTGGAAGTTTTAGGGTATGTAGGTATATATGGGTGCAGGAAGTACATCGGTGGAGCTTCGGGGGCCCGACGAGGCAGGGCGGCGCGCCCTAGGGGGGTGGGCGCGCCCCCCACCCTCGTGAGCACCTCCCTTAGCTCCTGACATGGGGTCCAAGTCCATCCGGTAGCTTTCCTTCCAAAAATAACTTCTCCAGTTGATTTCGTTCCGTTTCGACTCCGTTTGATATTCCTTTTCTTCGAAACACTGAAATAGGCAAAAAAACAGCAAATCTGGGTTGGGCCTCTGGTTAATAGGTTAGTCCCAAAAATAATATAAAAGTGGATAATAAAGCCCAATATTTCCCAAAACAGTAGATAATATAGCATGGAGCAATCAAAAATTATAGATACGTTGGAGACGTATCACTCCATTAAAAGAAACTATGTTAAAACTGCTTTATGTGATCTTGGAGCCGCTGTTAGTGTTATGCCTCTCTCTTTATATAGTAGACTTGATTTGAATAAGTTGACACCTACTGAAATATCTTTGCAAATGGCCGATAAATCAACTGCTATACATGTCGGTATTTGTGAGGATGTGCCTGTTGTGGTTGCAAACGTTACTATTTTAACGAACTTTGTTATTCTTGATATTCTTGAGGACGGTAGTATGTCGATTATCCTTGGTAGACCCTTTTTGAATACTGCACGGGCTGTTATTGATTGCAACAAAGGCAATGTCACTTTTCATGTTAATGGTAATGAGGATATGGTACACTTTCCGAGGAAACAACCTCAAGTGCACAATATCAATTCTATTGGAAAAATTTCAACGATTACTATTGTAGGTTTTGAATTCCCTTTTCCTACTGTCAAGAAGAAATATGATATTCTTATTGTTGGGGACATGCATATCCCCGTTGAGGTAACCTAGTGTTATTCAAAAATTCTCCGGTTTCATGTTATTCAGAAAGAGTTTGTTAACAAGACTTGATCAACCTTGTTAGTGGATTCCTTTTGATGAGCATGAAATGGATGAAGTTAGAAAGCACAACTCTCTGTACCGTCCTTTTAATTTCAGTTATTTAGATTAAATAAAGCAAAACTAGTATTTTCTGTCTGTTTTTTGAATTATCCTTGCAATAAAAATACCCCAAAAATAGAAGTTGTCCAAATGTCGTGAAAATGATATATGCTTTTTTTGTAGAATATTTAAGAATTTATGGCACTGAGAACACACTCGGGGGATCCACCATCTAGCCACGAGGGCACAGGGCGCGCCCCCTACCTCATGGGCCCCATGTGGACCCCCTCCACTCATTCCAGCACCCTCTCACTTTGTCTTCCTCCAGAAAAAATCCTCCCATAGCTCAAACCCGTGTGCAAGCTCATCTTGCTGCCATTTTCGATATCCTTGCTCAATGCTCCATCCACAAAACTGTTTTGGGGGATTGTTCTTCGGTATGTGACTCCTCCAATGGTCCAAGTAGTTTTTGTTCTGGTGCTTTATTTATTACAAATCTTTGCTGCCAAGGTGACCCTGTTCTTGGGCTTGCATGTCAAATTTATATGGTCAAAAGTAGTTTTAATGCATGATATAGCCTCTAGGCACTTGAGGGAGTAGTTGATATCAATCTTGTTGAGTTTGGTTAACTTTTATTTTGAGTCACTAAAAATTTCAGAAATTTTCAGAGGGAGAAAATGTTGAAGAGATTGTTGAGAGGCTCTTCAAGACGAAGCTCGAAGGATAAGCAGAATGAGGAGAATAAAAATCCCAAATACAATATTTCTCGCACTGCGGAGGTTTGACCGTGTGAATGGCCTTGTGACGCGTTCTTGAGAGCCGCCAGAATTTACAATGACTTTTATTACTTGGCTGAGAATGCAAGACTCACCGACTTACTCCACGACCAGCGCGAACAGTATCTCCTACTCAGTAATATTTTTGTGCAAAATTTTTATTTCCATGCCAAGAAATCACCACCTTCATTGGAGTTTCACTTATATGATGAGGTTAAGGAGATGTCACTCCATGATTTTTGTCGGGTCTACAAGATACCCTTTGTGGGCAGCATCGAAGAACCACACCGTAGTGATGTGGATGGATTTATTGATAGAATTGTTGTAGGAGAAACAAGGAAAGTTTCCGATGCAAGAATCACTAATATACATTTTCATGTTCTACGTTACTTTTTGATATTTGCTAGTAGATGCTTAATTGGTCGCGGGAATAGTGGAAATCTTAGTGCTCCTGATCTTGTTATTTTGCACCATGCTTTGTTTTGTGATACAACTTTCAGCCTAGGCGCTATTGTTGCTAAACGATTAAGTCTGAACCGTACAAAGGGCCCCATCTTCGGAGGCATCTTTGCTTCACGCCTTGCTGAACACTTTGAGATACCTATTAGGCATTATGAGAAAGAGGAAAAGTTGCTGCCCCCTATTTTTCTAGATTATAAGAGTATGGTAGCACATGAATTTATTGTTAAAATAAGAATAAGATGCTTAAGTATAATTTGATATTTGATAAAACTCACTGTGACATTATTACCTTGCCTGCACCCTCTTCGTTTAACATCCTTCCAGGCACGTACCTCATCTTGCCAGAGGCCATTTATGCGTACTGGAGGCTGACACAAGTCCCAGAGCGAGAGCCTGAGACACCACATGACCCTTATTGGCAGTCTGTTTATCAGTGGGATCCAGAGGAGATTGCCAACCAGTGGCACCCTGAGGACCCTCCTCAGTACACCGAAGAGAGTAGCTTCAGTCCATGGGCATAGACAACCTTAGGACAAAAGCCTAAGCTTGGGGGAGTATGTATTTCTCATCGACATTACATTCATGTTCACACACTCATTCTAGTTGTTGGTGCTCATACTTTTTCATTGTACTATCCATGCTAGTTTATTTTATTTTCTAAACCTTCATCTTGTGTGTTTGAAAAACCTTAAGAAAAACCAAAAAAATTAGTTGTAGCTTTTAGCTAGTTTACTTTTCATGCCTGTAGCAGTAGTAATTAATAGAAAACCCAAAAATATTTCTCGTTCTTCTTTTGCTTGTTGGGAGCTTTCCCGTGTAAATAGTTTCTTTTCTTATTCTTTGGGGGTCGAGAGGAGAAGACCATGAGGAAAATGTTGAGTGGCTCTCATATGCATTATTATTGATTTAACCAAGAGCCCATATTACCTTGTCTTCTCCCTTGTATTGAATGCTTGCAGATTCCAGCTTAGTCCAATGTACGTGCACTATTATTATTATCCACACTGTTCGGTCGTGCGAGTGAAAGGCAATAAAGATGATATATGATGGACTGATTGAGATGAGAGAAGTTGGTATCAACTCGACCTATCTTGTTTTTGTAAATATGATTAGTTCATCGTTCCTGCTTCAGCTTATTATGAATGAAACATGTTTGCAATGACAATTAGAGATTATAGTTGCTTATGCCATGCTTAGTTTGCTAGTAGTTTATAATGGTTTACCTTGCGTGCCAACACACTATTAAAATGGTTATGATGTAGTATGATAGGGTGGTATCCTCCTTTGAACAATTCGAGTGGCTTGACTTGGCACATGTCCATGCATGTAGTTGAAACAAAATCAACATAGCCTCCATGATATTTATGTTCATGGTGATTTATATCCTACTCATGCTTGCACTCATTGTTGATTAATCTTAATGCATGTTCATGACTGTTGTCGCTCTCTAGTTGGTCACTTCCCATTCTCTTTCTAGCCTTCACTTGTACTAAGCGAGAATACTGATTGTGCATCCACTTCCGTAAAAATCCAAAGTTATTCCATATGAGTCCACCATACCTTCCTATATGCGGTATTTACCTGCCGTTCCAAGTAAATTTGTATGTGCCAAACTCTAAACCTTCAAATGAACTTTTGTTTCGTATGCTCGAATAGCTCATGTATCAACTAGGGCTATCTATATCTTCCATGCTAGGTGGGTTATTCTCATGATGAGTGGACTCCGCTCCTCATTCACGAGAAAATGGCCGGTAACCGAGATGCCCCGTCCCATGCTCAAATCAAAATAATTGCAAACAAAAACCCCCCAGGATTGTTGTTAGATGGAGGCACCCGTTGTTTCGGACAATCCATGGATTGATGTTTGTTGGTGGTGGGGGAGTATAAACTTTACCATTCTGTTTGGGAATCACCTATAATGTGTGTAGCATGGAAGATATCGAGATCTCTTGGTTGTTATGTTGACAATGAAAGTATGCCACTCAAAATATTATTTATATCTGTTTCAAAACTCGAGCTCTGGCACCTCTGCAAATCCCTGCTTCCCTCTGCGAAGGGCCTATCTATTTACTTTTATGCTGAGCCATCACCCGCTTATTAAAAAAGCACCCGTTGGAGAGCACCTTGTCATTCGCATGCATTGTTATTAATTTACATTGAGTATGATTGGATCTCTTTTACCATGAATTACAATGTCTAGTCGGTCCTTGATCTTCAGGGGTGCTCTCCATTTAGGTTTTGCGGTCTCAGAAAGGGCTAGCGAGATACCATCTTGTTATATCATGTTATGATTGTTTTGAGAAAGTGATGTCATCCGAGATTTATTATTATTGCTCGCTAGTTGATTATGCCATTGATATGAGTAAATATGAGACCTAAATGTTATTATGAATATGGTTAGTTCATAATCTTTGCTGAAAACTTGAATGCTAGCTTTACATATTTGCAACAACAAGATCAAACAGAGTTTGTAAAAGTTTTTCTTTATCACTTTCAGTTTGTCAACTAAATTGCTTGCGGACAAGCAAAGGTTTAAGCTTGGGGGAGTTGATACGTCTCCAACGTATCTACTTTTCCAAACACTTTTGCCCTTGTTTTGGACTCTAACTTCCATGATGTGAATGGAACTAATCCGGACTGTCGCTATTTTAAGAGAACCGCCATGGTGTTATTTTTGTGCAGAAATAAAAGTTCTCAGAATGACCTGAAAATCCACAGAGACACATTTTGGAACTAATAAAAAATACTGGCAAAAGAATTAGCATCAGGGGGCCCACACCATGTCCATGAGGGTCCAGGGCGCCCCCTGCCTCGTGGGCCCCCTGGGACTCCACCGACCTCAACTCCAGCTGCATATATTCACGTTCGGGGAGAAAAAATCAGAGAGAATGATTCATCACGTTTAACGATACGGAGCCACCGCCAAGCCCTAGTCTTCCTCGGGAGGGCTGATCTGGAGTCCGTTCGGGGCTCCGAAGAGGAGAATCCGTCGCCATCGTCATCATCAACCATCCTCCATCACCAATTTCATGATGCGCACCGCGGTGCGTGAGTAATTCCATCTTAGGCTTGCTGGACGGTGATGCGTTGGATGAGATTTACCCTGTGATGACTTAGTTTTGTTAGGGTTTGATCCCTAGTATCCATTATGTTCTAAGATTGATGTTGCTATGACTTTGCTATGCTTAATGCCTGTCACTAGTGACCGGGTGCCATGATTTCAGGTCTGAACCTATTATGTCTTAATGAATATATGTGAGTTCTTGATCCTATCTTGCAAGTCAATAGTCACCTACTATGTGTTATGATCGGGCAACCCCGAAGTGACAATAATCGGGACCACTCCCAGTGATGACCGTAGTTTGAGGAGTACATGTATTCACTAAGTGTTAATGCTTTGGTCCGGTACTCTATTAAAAGTTGGCCTTAATATCCCTTAGTTTCCAATAGGACCCCGCTACCACGGGAGGGTAGGACAAAAGATGTCATGCAAGTTCTTTTCCATAAGCACGTATGACTATATTCGGAATACATGCCTACATTACATTGATGAACTCGAGCTAGTTCTGTGTCACCCTATGTTATAACTGTTGCATTAGGAATCGCATCCAACATAGTTATCCATCATTGATCCATTGCCTACGAGCTTTTCACATATTGATCTTTTCTTAGTACTTTCCCGTTGCCATTGTTACAATTGCTACAAAAACTACTACTGTTACTTTTGCCACCGTTACAGTTACTTCCATACTACTTTGCTACTAAATATTTTGCTGCAGGTAGTGAGTCTTCCAGGTGTGGTTGAATTGACAACTCAACTGCTAATACTTGAGAATATTCTTTGGCTCCCCTTGTGTCGAATCAATAAATTTGGGTTGAATACTCTACCCTCAAAAACTATTGTGATCCCCTATACTTGTGGGTTATCAAGTCGGCATCAGCACAGTGGGTTCAGTGTATTTGGTCTGACAGCAGCCCAATACAGTTGTTAGCCCGTGTTTGTCTTTCCACTCAATCTCCCCCCGTACAGATTATGCAAAGAAAGAACATTTTCCTGACGTTGATAATTCCAGGGCCAAACTATCCGGGGAAGAATATGAATGTGTACATGCAACCGCTGAAGGACGAGTTGCAAGAAGCCTGAGAGAATGGGTTCAAGACATACGACACCTTCAGCAAACGGAACTTCATAATGCGTGTCTGGTACATGTATTCGATGCATGACTTGTCGGCGTATGCGCTATTCGTTGGCTGGTGTGTGCATGGAAGGTTCTCGTGCCCCACATGCAAGGGAGCTCTTGAGTTTCGTTGGCTTTAGGCCGGTCGCAAGTTTTCTTGCTTCGACATGTATAGATAGTTCCTGGATCCTTGCCATAAGTTCAGGAAAGACAAGAAGAACTTCATCAGAGGTAGGGTTGTCAAAAACTCTGCACCACCTGCGTTGACAGGCAAAGAGACACTAGATCAGTTAAACGCTCTCGAGCTAGATCTAGAGCATCCAAGGTATTTCAAGGGGTATAATTCGAAACACGCCTGGACTCATGCTACCTCTTGAGCATGCGTTGGTTTCCCCTTGAATAGGAAACAGTGATGCAGGATAGTAGTGTAAGTATTTCCCTTAGTTTTTGAGAACCAAGGTATCAATCCAGTAGGAGATAACACGCAAGTCACCTAGTACCTGCACAAACAATCAAGAACCTTGCAACCAACGCGATAAAGGGGTTGTCAATCACTTCATAGTCACTCGCAAAAGTGAGATCTAATAAAGATAGTAAGATAAATATGTTTGGTATTTTTGTTGTATAGATTGGGAAGTAAAGATTGCAAAATAGTAAAACGAGATGCGATGTAAATAAAAGAGATGCAATATAATAAGAAAGAGACCCGGGGGACATAGGTTTCACTAGTGGCTCCTCTCAAGATAGCATGTATTACGGTGGGTGAACAAATTACTGCCGAGCAATTGATAGAAAAGCGCATAGTTATGAGAATATCTAGGCAATGATCATGAATATAGGCATCACGTCTGTGTCAAGTAGACCAAAATGATTCTGCATCTACTACTATTACTCCACACATCGACGCTATCCAGCATGCATCTAGAGTATTAAGTTCATAAGAACAGAATAACGCATTAAGCAAGATGACATGATGTAGAGGGATAAACTCAAGCAATATGATATAAACCCCATCTTTTTATCCTCGATGGCAACAATACAATATGTGCCTTGCTGCCCCTACTGTCATTGGGAAAGGACACCGCAAGATTGAACCCAAAGCTAAGCACTTCTCCCATTGCAAGAAAGATCAATCTAGTAGGCCATACTAAACCGATAATTCGAAGAGACTTGCAAAGATATCAAATCATGCATATAAGAATTCAAAGAAGAAACAAATATTATTCATAGATAATCTTGATCATAAATCCACAATTCATCATATCTCAGCAAACACACCGCAAAAGAGTATTATGTCGAATAGATCTCCAAGAACATCAAGGAGAACTTTGTATTGAGAACCGAAGAGAGAGAAGAAGCCATCTAGCTAATAACTATGGACCCGAAGGTCGGAGGTAAACTACTCACACATCATCGGAGAGGCTATGGTGTTGATGTAGAAGCCCTCCATGATCGAATCCCCCTTCGGCAGATCACCGGAAAAGGCCCCAAGATGGGATCTCACGGGTACAGAAGGTTGCGGCAGTGGAAAAGTGGTTTCGTGGCTCTCCCCGATGGTTTCAGGGTATAAGAGTATATATAGGCGAAAGAAGTAGGTCGATGGAGCTACGAGGGGCCCATGAGGGTGGGGGCGCGCCCTCCTTCCTCGTGGCCGTGGTCGGTTCTATATCCGGCGTATCTCTTAGTAGGGGTCCTAAGCTAGGCGTCTTGTAGCGATGGTAACATGGACACGGGATTTTACCCAGCTTCGGGCTCTCTCGAAGAGATAATACCCTACATGCTGCTTTTGATTGTATTCACATGGGGTGTAGTACAGAGTACATGTATCTACCACGAGATTGTAGTAATGAATATGAGATTGTCTATTGACTAGCCTGGCCTTGGTTTATATATGCACCGGAGGCCTAGGGTTTTGGAGAGTCCTTGGCTTGGGTGCCAAATCTTGTGGAAACCTCCTTGGATGCGGCATGGGCTGCCTGAAGTGGCCCACGAGTGAACCGCCATGGGGGTCCTCGGCCCAATCCAGCTGGTCGAGGGACGACGTGGTGAGTACCCCCTAGTCCATGACACCGTCAGTAGCCCCCTGAACCGGTCTTCACGTTGGGGATGCTCCTTGATTCTTTCGAACTGTTCTTCACCTTCGGTTGTCGGTCTTGAAAACTGGTTCAACAAATCTTCTCATCTTGGATCTTGAGGATTGCTGAAGTGCATCCGAAGAGTTTACACGTTAGGTATCCGAGGAGCCCCTTTAAGTTTCCGGCCTTTATCAATGCCTTGTTATTTTTATGCCACACCTCGGGTTTGAAGTTGTTCCCGGGCGGCAGTGTCCTCTTGCGTCTGAGCTTCAACATTGCACTGCATTCGAGGTATCTTTTGCAGCCGAGCACCAACGCCGGACCGCTTCCGAGCTCCAACGCCGAACTGCTTCCAAGCTCCAGCGCCGGAATGTGTCCGAGCTCCAACGCCGGACTATGTCCAAGCTCCAACGCCGGACTGTATCCGAGCTCCAACGCCGGACTATATCCGAGGTGTCATAGATCACCTTGGTTTAAAAAAGTTGAAGGAGTTTAGCCGAGCTTAATGCCGGAAATGCCCTCTATGGAGCCAGCCACTGGCGCCCGAGCTTTATGGCAGACTGCTTCCGAGGTGGTGCACCATCCCTACTGTGGGCCATTTTTTGTCAATATTTTTGATTGGTGCAATTTATTCTCTTCCGAGATATATAGCTAGTATATGTATATCCAGTAGCCCTCAAGGTGTGTGTTGGTCTAAAACCCGAGATGCACCTGAAGGAAAACATAAAACTGCTGATCCTAGTAGCCCCTGAGACTCAGGTCGATTTGCAAAATCGGCCTGAGGATCAACTCCTAGCTCGGCAACATACGTAGGAATAGAAATGCAGTGTAATATATTAGAAATAATGATCGGTGGACAGGCCCCTGAGAAAGGGTGGTGGAGAAGTCGCCGTAATATATTAGCTTGATGCCGGATAAGTCCCTGTTGGTACCTATTGTTGTCTGAAGATGCATTTTCCCATAGTTTGGTTGAGCTGAACACTGAGCACTTTGAATTTTCTGCATTGAATAGGCAATGTCGTTGCCCCCGAGACACTGGTCGGGTGGCAACACCAGATCAGGGGATCGATATGCCCCTTTAATATTAGTAAATGATAAGCCCGAAGCCCAGTAGCCCCCGAGCCTTAATGCGGGCACGGGTGGCTGAATTAAGGATCAATATCCGGAGTAAAACCACAAATTATGTGTAATGATTATATGTATCAAAGAACTCTACATCGTTAATGCTCGGATCTGCATTATACAAAACTTTGTTGACCGACAATTGGCTTCCACCTCCTCGGCTAGTAGCCGAGGAGTGTTTGTCCTACTTTATAAAGCCTTTATGAGGGCAAAGATTTACGACAAACAAGGCAATCCGGCCATATGGTTTTATAAACAAAGGTACGCAGAGAGATATGTTATATTACTGTTTAACATAACAAGTGTCTTCCAAAGAAAATAGTCGCGCTATCGGTTCCTTTCTTTGGGTTGTCATGCTAAGCATTATCATGAAACCTCATCTCCGATCAATGTGGGAGCAAAATATTGAGGATTTAGTTTGGGGGAAGTTCCCGAACTATGTGGTCTTTAGCGAACCGAAAATTTCACTTCCGTCGTTGCCGACCAATTATATTCTTTAAGATCGCTAACTTTTGGCTTCACCCAGTCTGAGGTACTAACTCGGATGACCCGGTAGTAACAATCACAGAGGTGCTCCCTTTACCGCCTAGCCGTACAATCGGGAACGTAGGGGTAAGCACAGGAGTCAGGCAACCCAGCTTGGCAAAATTCTGAAGTCAAATTGATGCATATGTATGGCTTTATAACAATGATTACGGAAGGCAGCCATTGTATATTGAATACAAATGCCGATGATATATTTATTCTGACTCCGTTGCGACCATTTATCAGTTGAAAATGGCCCATCGTCGGCTTCCACCCCCTTATAGATGCTACGCAGGGTGTTTCCGTAATAACAAAACAACCCTTAGTTGACGTCTCGGTGCTCGAAGGCGGTTGTGTTAGCGGGAACGAGGCAATCAGATATGCGGGCTTTATAACTTTCACTTAGTCATAGGAGCTTTAAACTAGGGAAGCTAGCTATGAGCCCCCGGTTAGTGTTCGGTGACAGCCGAGGTCAAGCCGTAAACACTTGGGCCAATGTTATGAATGGCATGTTATTTAACACGGGGTGACCTCTATCGATCTTATAGTTTAACACAGTCATCGGATCGCTGACCAGTTTGTGCTTATCGTGACAGTTAGTTTTCGGCTTTCTCCACTGAGGTGCTTTAACCATGCTAGCTGGAAGCACAATCGCAATGGTTCTCCCTTTGCACACCTATCCGAACAAAGCGGGACGTAGGAGGCAAGCACAGGAGCCGGGTAACCCAACTGTTGACCGAAGACACAATTCGAAACCGATGCATATATAGCAATATCCGAGAATGTTTTTGCCGAATCTCTAAAGGTGTCCGGCGTTGCACTGCGAGACTTATGCTAGAAACACACAAATAGTTTAAAAGTGCCATAGCCTTGGAAAACCAAAAAACTTCAGTAAAAACTTGATGTCCGAACTAGATCAAGTGTTTGGTGCCAATCCGAAAATTGGTCTTAAAAAAATTGTGCTTCTGTCGTGCTTTAACACGACACATCCTATCTCAAGACTTAAAGCGGGTCAGCCTACGGCTTCAACCTCCTATCCCGAAGGCGGAGTACTTCTCGTTAGACTAGTTTAGCAAACTAAACTCTAGCGGTTTTGAGAGAGGAATTAGGCTCCCCGGCTATTGACCACAGACTCACGTCGAAAAAAGGAGTGATAGAAAAAGACTTTGCAACGACTAAGAAGAAGAACACTTACTATAAAACAGCTCACATAAATTTAAGAGTCCCCAACTGACTTGGGTAAAAGAATTTTATGTAAAATGATTGTATGTACCGAAGTACTTATATCATATATGTGTTCACCCGAACTTTAAACGCGTCTTAACCGACCGTCGGCTTCTCCCTCTTCGGTCAAGGGCCAAAAAGTATTATGTACTCCACCTGTCGAGAATATCGACGTTGTTTCCGATAACCAGGCAATCAGGCCATAAGGTTGTAACAGACAAAGCGCGCTTAGGGAACTTATGCTATATTACTGACAAAGTGTAAGAAGCATCTTCGAAGAAAATAGTACCCCCATCGATACCTTTCTTCGGTTGCTCATTGTTACTATGAGACTTGTGCAATAGATTTTTTGTACTCATGAGTTCCGTTGTGTGCCAACCATGATTGAAAACAATAAGAGCGCTAGCTTTCGGCTTCACCCAGTCTGATGTCCGAGCTCGGATGACCCGACCATGACAATTGCAGAGGTGCTCCCTTTACTCCCTAGTCGAACAATCGGGAACGTAGGGGTAAACACAGGAGCAAGGCAGCCCAGCTGGCGGAACACTTAAGTCAACATGGTGCATATTGTGGCGTAATACACGAACAAGGAACGTAGCCATACAAGTATAATCATATGCAAGACGAAAGGCTTCATGAAGGAAGCCCCCCAAGTAAACGGTGTATTTGAATTTGTGTATCACAAACAATGTTTTGACAAGGAAGTTTTTTCCCAAACAACTTTTTGCCAAAAAAGTATAACGCTTGGTCGAACCGAACAAAATTTAAAACTAAAAGTTTTTGAGCATGAAAGCGACTTAGCTGGTTAATGTGCTCGGTGTTGATGACGCGATCCGGGCTTGTGGCAGGATGAAGACGGCCATTGATCTCGGACAGATCCAACAAGGTTCGCTGTCCTCGGCATGTCCGAGGTCCCAGCCACCAAGCCCGAGGTGTCCGAGAAAGGAGTTCGGCACTCCGGAGTAGTGACACGGCTCGGCCTATGTGGTAAGGTGAAGCCCCCGGTCTAGCCGAGCTGGCGGAGTAGGTCGGCAAGGTGAACGCGTGAGGCAGTCAAAATCGACAACGGACCGAAATGTAACTGACCGCAGGAAATCTGCACGGAAAAAACCATGCGAACCAACAAAAAAAATTCTGTTGAAAGTAGTATACAACATGTGTAATTGGGAGAAATACAACCTGATTCGTAGGGTAGCGAGAGGACATTAAAATCCAAAGTGAGCGATTGGCACCACGTTTGCATGAAGATCAAGCAGACCTCGAAATCCGCACTGAAGGCGGACAACATACCGCGGTTGGATGCTGACGAGCAGCACCAGTACCGAATCCTATCCTCACATGGAATGGTCTCTGCGCAGTCTCCTTGGATGGGTTGCCAGACAGATCACCCCCTTTTTCTAATTAAACTAGAGGACGACACAAGTGGATGTAAGGTGGATGGACTAGCCAAAAGTGCGGCCTCGTTCAACCTTTATAATTATATGGTAAATAATAATTAAAAGGAAAGATAGATGGAATCTTCCCTGTATGGTGCTACCGATCTGGTTCGCCATCGATCGGTCCTCCTGCAGTCCATGATCCTCTGAAGGATCGAGGTCCCGGCCCCCAAGCCCGTTCCGAGGTGATCGAGCGAGGAGTTCAGCACTCCGAAGTAGCAACAAAGCACAACCGATGTGGCGAGGCGTAGCCTCAAGTCCAGCCGAGGTGACGAAGCAGGTCGGCAGGGTGATGCCAAACTCCCCAACCGAGTAGGTCGACGAAGAGATGGCGAAGCCCCCGGTCTAGCTGAGGTGATAGAATGGGTAGGCGGGGAGACGTCGGAGCCCCCATATCAACCAACGTGTCAAAGCGACGATGTCGGCACGCCGAGGTGACGGCGTGGCCAGTCAAAGCCGATTACCAGCACACGTAAAATAATGCAAGCCCAAAGTAATAATGAGAAAAGATAATAATTAAGAAAAATCTTCTACTTAATTAATTTAAGCATAGTAATTAATTAAAGGATATGGCCTGGTTGTCAAGGTTGGCCTGGTGGCGTGGCAGTGCGGAAAAGCGGACAGAGGGACGCGCGTCAAAGCGACGCCATGACTCGGCCGACGCAGGCAGGATGACGACATCGACTTGCCGAGGTGTTAGCGCGGCCTAGGCTAAATAGATTTTCTGCACACACAAAGTAGTGCAAGCCCAATAATAATAATACTAATACTAATAATAAATCCTTTGCATAGTTAATTCATGCAAATATTATATAAATAATAAAATAAATACGGCCCCCGTGCCAAAGTAAGATCGATGGCACAGGGACATCGACGCGGGTCGAAGGTCATCGGCTAGAGTCGAAATCTGATTGTGAACCGCCAGCATCAATAACCTAATTGTTCGTACTGGAAGCTGCAACACCGATCATTAGTACCAGCATATAATTTACATGGAAAGCACCAATTGTGGTGTTGTACTCGTACCAAGCGTGCTAGTATTTGGACGATCTTTTGCCTTGCGCCTGCTGCCGTGGTGGAAGGACAATGTATGCTTTAACAGGAACTAATGGCCCGGCTAGCAACAACCTTGCCACGTAAAAAAATAGAAAGTAAAAAAGAGAAGGAGAGAATCTCCCTGAAGTGTACTACACGAGGGCATCAGCCATCGGCCCTCGTGATTGATCAGGCCAGCAGCCGTGTGCAGGCATGTGCGGCCATCAGTGAGTAGGTGCTTTGCTTGGGGATCCGCTGTCATCGGATGCCCGGGCACAGCCAGTTGCAATGCGCCGACTTGAAGAATCAGCTTGACCTAGAAAATACGTATATGAATGCGATGGTTGACGAATTTTTGATGTACAAGGACATCTGGTCCCAATTCCGATCTGTAAACAAAATTACACGAACTAGCAGTACCAATTGACAAGAGATATTTAATTTGTATGAAACATACCCAGATTGAAAAGATAGAACCTGATCGTTGATTTTGATCCCATCGAACCGCGCCGAACACCTAGCAGGCTCTCAATGAAAGCACCAATGTCGGTTCTATATCCGGTGTATCTCGTAGTAGGGGTCCTAAGCTAGGTGTCTTGGAGCGATGGTAACATGGACACGGGATTTTACCCAGCTTTGGGCTCTCTCGAAGAGATAATACCCTACATGCTGCTTTTGATTGTATTCACATGGGGTGTAGTACAGAGTACATGTATCTACCACGAGATTGTAGTAATGAATATGGGATTGTCTATTGACTAGCCTGGCCTTGGTTTATATATTCACCGGAGGCCTAGGGTTTTGGAGAGTCCTTGGCTTGGGCGCCAAGTCTTGTGAAAACCTCCTTGTATGCGGCATGGGCTGCCTGAAGTGGCCCACGAGTGAACCGCCGTGGGGGTCCTCGGCCCAATCCAGCTGGTAGGGGGACGACGTGGTGAGTACCCCTTAGTCCATGACACCGTCAGCCACCTCGTTGCTTCCTTGACTTCCACTCCAAGTCTTCTGGATTGCAAATGTTCCAAAAAAGATCCTCGTGAAGGTTTCGTTCCGTTTGGATTCGGTTTGATATTCTTTTCTGTAAAACACTGAAATAGGCAAAAAAATAGCAATTTGCACTGGGCCTTCGGTTAATAGGTTAGTCCCAAAAATAACATAAAAAGGTATATTAAAGCCCATTAAACATCCAAAACAGATAATATAATAGCAGGGAACAATAAAAAATTATAGATACGTTGGAGACGTATCAAGCATCTCCAAGCTTAATTCCTGCTCGTCCTCGAGTAGGTAAATGATAAAAACAGAATTTTTGATGTGCAATGCTACCTAGCATAATTTTAATGTAATTCCCTTTATTGTGGCATGAATGTTCAGATTCGAAAGTTTTAATACAAAAGTTTAATATTGACATAAAAATAATAATACTTCAAGTATACTAACTAAGCAATTATGTCTTATCAAAATAACATAGCCAAAGAAACCTCATCCCAACAAAATATATAGTTTGGCCATGCTTCATTTTCATCACACAAAAATGTTCTCATCATGCACAACCCCGATGAGAAGCCAAGCAATTGTTTAATACTTTAGTATTCTCAAACTTTTTCAACTTTCATGCAATACATGAGCGTGAGCCGTGAACATAGCACTATGGGTGGACTAGAATATAATGATGGGGGTTGTGTGGAGAAGAGAAAAAAGGAGAAAGTCTCACACTGACGCGGCTAATCAATGGGCTATGGAGATGCCCATCAATTGATGTCAATGCGAGGAGTAGGGATTGCCATGCAACGGATGCACTAGAGCTATAAGTGTATGAAAGCTCAACAAAAGAAACTAAGTGGGTGTGTATCCAACTTGCTTGCTCACGAAGACCTAGGGCATTTGAGGAAGCCCACTAGTAAATGAAAGTGACAAAATGAGAGACTCTCTATCATGAAGATCATGGTGCTACTTTGAAGAACAAGTGTGGAAAAAGGATAGTAGCATTGTCCCTTATATATATATATATATATATATATATATTATTTTATTTGTCCTTTCATTCTTTTATATATTTGGACTTTCTTTTTTTTCTTTTTTTGGGACAATGCTCTAATAATGATGATCATCACAGTTCTATTTATTTACAACTCAAGGATTACAACTCAATACTAGAACAAAATATGACTCTATATGAATGCCTCCGGCGGTGTACCGGGATGGGCAATGAATCAAGAGTGACACATATGAAAAAATTATGCATGGTGGCCTTGTCACAAATACGATATTAACCACATGATCATGCAAGGCAATATGACAATGATGAAGTGGGTCATAATGAACGGAACGGTGGAAAGTTGCATGGCAATATATCTCGGAATGGCTATGGAAATGCCATAATAGGTAGGTATGGTGGCTGTTTTGAGGAAGATATATGGAGGCTTATGTGTGATAGAGTGTGTCTTATCATGGAGTTTTGATACACCGGCGAAGTTTGCACCAACTCTCAAGGTGAGAAAGGGCAATGCACGGTACCAAAGAGGCTAGCAATGATGGAAGGGTGAGAGTGTGTATAATCCATGGACTCAACATTAGTCATAATGAACTCACATACTTATTGCAACAATCTACAAGTCATTGAAACCAAGAACTACACACATGCTCCTAGGGGGATAGATTGGTAGGAAAAGACCATCACTCGTCCCCGACCGCCACTCATAAGGAAAGCAATCAAATAACACCTCATGCCTCAAATTTGTCACACAACGTTTACCATTCATGCATGCTACGGGACTTGCAAACCTCAACATAAGTATTTCTCAATTCCACAATTACTCAACTAGCATGACTCTAATATTACCATATTCTTATCTCAAAACAATCATCAAGTATCAAACTTCTCATAGTATTCAATGCACTCTATATGGATGTTTTTATTATACCCATCTTGGATGCCTATCATATTAGGACTAATTTTATAACCAAAGAAAATTACCATGCTGTTCTAAAAGACTCTCAAAATAATATAAGTGAATCATGAGAGATCAATTATTTCTATAAAATAAAACCACCACCGTTCTCTAAAAAGATATAAGTGAAGCACTAGAGGAAAATTTTCTAGCTCAAAAGCTATATGTGAAGCACATAGAGTATTCTAATAAATTCCGATACATGTGTGTCTCTCCTAAAGGTGTGCAAAGCAAGGATGATTGTCGTAAACTAAAAATCAAAGACTCAAATCATAGAAGACGCTCCACTCAAAACACATATCATGTGGTGAATAAAAATGCAGCCTCAAGTAAAGTTACCGATAGACGAAGACGAAAGAGGGGATGCCTTCCGGGGCATCCCCAAGCTTAGGCTTTTGGTTGTCCTTGAATTTTACCATGAGGTGCCTTGGTCATCCCCAATCTTAGTCTCTTGCCATTCCTTGTTCCATAATCCATCAAATCTTTACCCAAAAACTTGAAAACTTCACAACACAAAACTTAAACAGAAAATCTCATGAGCTCCGTTAGTGTAAGAAAACAAATCACCACTTTAAGGTACTGTAATGAACTCATTATTTATTTATATTGGTGTTAAACCTACTGTATTCCAACTTCTCTATGGTTCATGCCCCCAGATACTAGCCATAGATTCATCAAAATAAGCAAACAACACACAAAAAACAGAATCTGTCAAAAATAGAACAGTCTGTAGTAATCTGTATCAAACATATACTTACGTAACTCCAAATATTCTGAAATAAATTGGTGGACGTGAGGAATTTGTCTATTAACCATCTTCAAAAATAATAAACCTAAAATAACTCTCAAGTAAAAAATGGCATCTAATCTCGTGAGCGCTAAAGTTTCTGTTTTTACATCAAGATCATAAAGACTTCACCCAAGTCTTCCCAAAGGTTCTACTTGGCACAAACACTAATTGAAAACATAAAACCACATCTACAAAGAATCTAGATGAATTATTTATTACTAAACAGAAACAAAAAACAGTAAACAAAAATAAAATTGGGTTGCCTCCCAACAAGCGCTATCGTTTAACGCCCCTAGCTAGGCATAAAGATTTCGATGATGCTCACATGAAAGACAAGAATTGAAGCACAAAGAGAGAATCATAAAACACGTGACAAACACATCTAAGTATAACATACTTCCTATGCACAGGCATCTTATAGGCAAACAAATTATCAAGGCAAGAAAAACTAGCATATGCAAGGAAGCGGGAAGAAACAATAGCAATCTCAACATAACGAGAGGTAATTTAGTAACATGAAAATTTCTACAACCATATTTTCCTCTCTCATAATAATTACATGTAGGATCATAAGAAAATTCAAAAATATAGCTATCACAAAACATATTCTTAACATGATCCACATGTATGCAAAGTTGACACTCTTCCAAAATAGTGAGATTAACATTAACTAAAGTCATGACCACTCCAAAACAACTTTTATCAAAAACTTCATAAGGTTGAACATTCTCCAAATATGTGGGATCTAAAGTTGACACTCTTCCAAACCCACTTTCAATATTATTGCAAACATTATTATCAATCTCATATTCATCATGGGGCTTAAATAAATTTTCAAGATCAGAAGAAGAATCACCCCAATCATGATCATTGCAACAAATAGTAGTCATAGCAAAACTAGCATCCCCAAGCTTAGGGTTTTGCATATTATTAGCACAATTGACATCAATAGAATTTAAAATATATCATTGCAATCATTCTTTTGATTCAAAGATCTATCATGAATCATTTCATAAAGCACTTCATCATGATTTTCAGATGACGAATTTCAAGCAAAACCTCATAAAGATAATCTAGTGCCCAAAACTCACTAGCAATTATTTCATCATAATTGGATCTCTTGAAGAGATTAGCAACTGGATGAGGATCCATAAACTTTTAGCAAGCGAAGATGCAAGCAAAAAGAAGGTACATGGTAACACAAGCAAACAAAAGATCTAACAAGAAAAAGGCGAACAGAAAAGGGCGAATAAAATGGCAAAGGTGAGGTGGGGGAGAGGAAAATGAGAGGAGAATGGCAAATAATGTGATGCGAGGGATAAGAGTTTGTGATGGGTACTTGGTATGTCTTGACTTGGCGTAGATCTCCCCGGCAACGGCGCCAGAAATTGGCAAGTTGACGGGAGATCAAATCTTGACTTGACTTGGCGTAAGCCTCCCCGGCAACGGCGCCAGAAATCCTTCTTTCTACCTCTTGAGCATGCGTTGGTTTCCCTTGAAGAGGAAAGGGTGATGCAGCAAAGTAGTGTAAGTATTTCCCTCAGTTTTTGAGAACCAAGGTATCAATCTAGTAGGAGACTACATGCAAATCGCCTAGTACCTCCACAAACAATTAAGAACCTTGCAACCAACGAGATAAAGGGGTTGTTAACCCTTTCACGGCCACTTGCAAAAAGTGAGATCTTATAAAGATAATAAGATGAATATTTTTTTGGTATTTTTGTTGTATAGATTGGAAAAGTAAAGATTGCAAAATAAATAGTAAACTAGAATTGTAGATTGGAAACTTATATGATGTAAAGTAGACCCGGGGGCCATAGGTTTCACTAGTGGCTTCTCTCAAGATAGCATGTATTACGGTGGGTGAACAAATTACTGTCGAGCAATTGATAGAAAATTGCATAATTATGAGAATATCTAGGCATGATCATGAACATAGGCATCACGTCCGTGACAAGTAGACCGAAATGATTCTGCCTCTACTACTATTACTCCACACATCGACCGCTATCCAGCATGCATCTAGAGTATTAAGTTCATAAGAACAGAGTAACACATTAGGCAGGATGACATGATGTAGAGGGATAAACTCAAGCAATATGATATAAACCCCATCTTTTTTATCCTTCATGGCAACAATACAATACGTGTCGTTTCCCCTTCTGTCACTAGGATCGAGCACCGCAAGATTGAACCCAAAGCTAAGGACTTCTCCCATTGCAAGAAAGATCAATCTAGTAGGCCAAACTAAACTGATAATTCGAAGAGACTTGCACAGATATTTAAATCATGCATAAAAGAATTCAGAGAAGAATCAAATATTGTTCATAGATAATCTTGATCATAAACCCACAATTCATCGGATCTCGTCAAATACATCAAATAGATCTCCAAGAAGATCAAGGAGAACTTTGTATTGAGATCCAAAGAGAGAGAAGAAGCCATCTAGCTAATAACTATGGACCTGAAGGTCTGTGGTAAACTACTCACACATCATTGAAGAGGCTATGGTGTTGATGTAGAAGCCCTCCATGATCGAATCCCCCTCCGGCAGATCGCCGGAAAAGGCCCCAAGATGGGATCTCTTGGGTATAGAAGGTTGCGGCGGTGGAAAAGTGGTTTCGTGGCTCTCCCCGATGGTTTTAGGGTATAAGAGTATATATAGGTGGAAGAAGTAGGTCGGTGTTGCTACGAGGGGCCCACAAGAGTGGGGCTCGCGCCTACCCCCCTAGGCGCGCCCTCCTGCCTTGTGGCCGCCTCGTTGCTTCCTTGACTTCCACTCCAAGTCTCATGGATTGCATCTATTCCAAAAAAGATCCTCGTCAAGGTTTCGTTCCGTTTGGATTCCGTTTGATATTCCTTTTCTGCGAAACACTGAAATAGGCAAAAAAAACAGCAATTTGCAATGGGGCTTCAGTTAATAGGTTAGTCCCAAAAATAATATAAAAAGGTTTATTAAAGCCCGTTAAACATCCAAAACAGATAATATAATAGCATGGAATAATAAAAAATTATAGATAAGTTGGAGACGTATCAGTCGCTTGCAAGAGATTGGAATGAAATTCAAACACTAGGGCACTGTTGATTGCCGGCAAAATGTTGAGATGCTTGGTTTTTAAATTCTAGTAAATCCATAACTCGTCTGAAATTCATGATACTTGGCATGCTATCATGGAGCGGCATCAACATGCCATGGTAAAAAAATTTGTCCCATTTGGGGCAGGTTCGGATGTAAGCTTCTCACAACGAGCATGATTGTTTCGATAGGGGACGTCCCACCTTAGGGGACGAAATGATATCCATTACCTATGATTGTTTTCAAAAAAAATCTAGTGTCAACATAGAACAACAAGAGTGTTGTGTCAATTTTTGTGATTTTTTGGGGTTCGTTTGTACATTTTTATGCAGTAACTAGATTTCCTAGGCATTTTATGTGCATAATTCAAATTTGGACTACAAGCACATGCTCCAATGCACTAAAGTTGGTTGAAAAATCGAATCAGTGTCCTTGGGTGAATTTCTAGGTCCCGTGCAAGAGATGAGAATGAAATTCAAACACCAGGGCACTGTTGATTACCGTCGAAACGTTGAGATGCCTGGTTTTTAAATTCTAGTAAATCCAAAACTCGTTTGAAATTCATGAAACTTGGCGTGCTATCATGGTGCGGCATCAACATGCCGTGGTAAAAAAATTATCCCATTCGGGGTAGGTTCGGGTATACGCTTCTCACAAACCAGAGCCAACTAGCATGATGGCTTCGGTAGGGAACGTCCCACCTTTGGGGATGAAACGATATCCATTGCCTCTTATTGCTTTCATAAATTTTCTAATGTCAAGGTAGAACAACAGGAGTGTTGTGTTAATTTTTGGAATTTTTTGCGGTTCGTTTGGATATTTTTATGCATTAACTGAGCTTTCAATGCATTTATGTGCATAATTCAAATTTAAACTACCTGCACATGCTCCAGTGCATATAAATTGGTTGAAAAATCAAATATGTGTCCTTGGGTGCATTCTTAGGTCCCACGCAAGAAATGGGAATGAATTTCAAACACCAGGGCACCGTTGATTGCCGGCAAAACATTGAGATGCTTGATACGTCTCCAACGTATCTATAATTTTTGATTGTTCCATGCTATTATATTATCCATCTAGCATGTTTTATATGCATTTATATGATTTTTTATATGATTTTTTGGGACTAACCTATTAACCTAGAGCCCAGTGCCAGTTTCTGTTTTTTTTCTTGGTTTTAAGTATCACAAAAAAGGAATACCAAACGGAGTCCAATTGACGTGCCAATTTTTGATGATTTTTTATGGACCAAAAGAAGCCCCCGGAGCAAAAGAGTTGGACCAGAAGAGCCCCGGGCCGTCCACGAGGGTGGGGGCGCGCCCTACCCCCTGGCGCATCCCCCTAACTTGTGGACGACTCGGAGACCCCCCCTGACGTGAGACCTACGCCAAAACTTCCTATAAATGCTCAAACCCACAGAAAATAACCTCGATCGGGAGTTCCACCGCCGCAAGCCTCTGTAACCACCAAAAACCTAATCGGGACCCTGTTCCGGCACCCTGCCAGAGGGGGGATCCATCACCGGTGGCCATCTTCATCATCCCGGCGCTCTCCATGACGAGGAGGGAGTAGTTCACCCTCGGGGCTGAGGGTATGTACCAGTAGCTATGTGTTTGATCTCTCTCTCTATCTCGTGTTCTTGATTTGGCACGATCTTGATGTATCGCGAGCTTTGCTATTATAGTTGGGTCTTATGATGTTTCTCCCCCTCTACTCTCTTGTAATGGATTGAGTTTTCCCTTTGAAGTTATCTTATCAGATTGAGTCTTTAAGGATTTGAGAACACTTGATGTATGTCTTGCATGTGCTTATCTGTGGTGACAATGGGATATCATGTGATCTACTTGATGTATGTTTTGGTGATCAACTTGCGGGTTCAGTGACCTTGTGAACTTATGCATATAGGGGTTGGCACACCTTTTTGTCTTGACTCTCTGGTAGAAACTTTGGGGCACTCTTTGAAGTACTTTGTGTTGGTTTGAATAGATGAATCTGAGATTGTGTGATGCATATCGTATAATCATACCCACGGATACTTGAGGTGACATTGGAGTATCTAGGTGACATTAGGGTTTTGGTTGATTTGTGTCTTAAGGTGTTATTCTAGTACGAACTCTAGGATAGATCAAGCAGAAAGAATAGCTTCGTGCTATTTTACTACGGACTCTTGAATAGATCGGTCAGAAAGGATAGCTTTGAGGTGGTTTCATAACCTACCATAATCTCTTCGTTTGTTATCCGCTATGAGTGACTTTGGAGTGACTCTTTGTTGCATGTTGAGGGTAGTTATATGATCCAATTATGTTATTATTGTTGAGAGAACTTGCACTAGTGAAAGTATGAACCCTAGGCCTTGTTTCAACGCATTGCAATACCGTTTGTGCTCACTTTTATCGCTTGCTACCCTGTTGTTTTTGTATTTTCATATTACAAAAACCTATATCTACCATCCATATTGCACTTGTATCACCATCTCTTTGCCGAACTACTGCACTTATACAATTTACCATTGTATTGGGTGTGTTGGGGACACAAGAGACTCTTTGTTATTTGGTTGCAGGGTTGTTTGAGAGAGACCATCTTCATCCTACACTTCCCATGGATTGATAAACCTTAGATCATCCACTTGAGGGAAATTTTCTACTGTCCTACAAACCTCTGCACTTGGAGGCCCAACAATGTCTACAAGAAGAAGGTTGCGTAGTAGACATCAATGTCTGGTTTTTAAATTCTAGTAAATCCAAAACTTGTCTAAAATTCATGAAACTTGGCATGCTATCATGGAATGGCACCCGACATGCTGTGGCATTTTTCGTGTCCATTTTGAGAGAAGGCGCACTCGAATAATGGCAACCAACAAAGGCATTTTGAAAAAATAGCTGCCACTTTAATATCTCAAACGTTTGTAGAATTCAAACCGTGTGTGTTCTTTTAACCATTCACGTGACGCCACGTGTCTTGGTTTTAATGGATATAGGAGGTGCCGTGCAGACAGCTTCTTGACCTTGACTGAACGGGAGGTGTGCGAGCGCAGTCCGGTGCACAGGCTAACTGAGAGGCGTGAAAGTTGTCCTCCAAGGCGCAGGCTCACCGGGAAGCATGCGAGATGTACGCTGCGCAGGCTCACTGGAAGAGAGCCCTTTGACTTCCATGGCCGCCAGCCTTCCTCTCCATTAATGGCGCCCGTGCCACTATTTAATACAGGCAGCCTTATTGTTTGCCTCCCATTCCCCTCCCTCCCGCAGCCGCAGACCTCCACCAACGCCATGCCGTAGAATGATCATTTGGCACTTGTCTTCAAGTTTGGTGAAGTCGACTCCGAGCCGGAGGAGATAGAAAATAAGGAGGAATGGGGCCTCATGGACATGGCCCAGAATGAGCTTGCCGCGGTGGTTGCTGCCCCCGGTCCCGTCCCATCTCCCATCCCCGCGCCCGTGCCAGCGTCCATCCCCGTAGCATTGACGGGCTGGTCGCCAAGCACTATCGTAGAGCTGGAAGCCGCGGGTGTCAGCGATGTCTCCGCGGACCCGCGCGAGCTCGTGTACATGCCAGCGCCAGCACCCGTGCCCGTGCCCGTGCGTGCCCCTCCACCCACATTGGCACCGGCCCCCGTGCGTTTGGCTGCACCCATCGCGCCCGTGCCCGTGCGCACGCCCCCTCAGCGGCATGGGACGCTACCGTCAACCGCTACCTCTCAGCAGCGCCAGTTGCCGTCCTCCCGCGCGACGACATGATGTTTGATTTACATGTGAAGAACATTTTGTGTTGCCTTGAAGACTTCACCAAAGGTGTCCCGGAGGACGACAACGACAATGACGGCGCGGCACGCTGCCGCCGGAAATAGTTTTTTGGGGTTTAATACTGTATCTCGAATTCTCGATCATATGAATATAAATTCGCAGTGTGACTGAATGGAAGATATGGTTTGAACGAACTTGCGTTTTTCTCTCTTAACTTGCAAGATGCTCGTGCATTGCATGGAACATCAAGATGCATTTTTTACGAAACACCCATTGTGATTGACCCATGTAGGAGTAATCCCATGTGTAAAAACTAATGATATCTCGAGAATTTTATCAGAAAACTGGTACCTCGAGAATTTCATAAAAAATGAAAGATGAGACATAAGGTGAGGAGGAGTGGAACATGGTGGTGACTGGTGGTCGGACTGGGCAGAGGCATGGGGATGGACAGCGGCGGCAGCGGCCACCATGCTAGATTGTTCCATGGAATTCCTTTTTTAATTACTCAGCAATGAGGTTTTGGGAGATAAGGATGAATGAGGCAAGGCCTTGTCTGTAAATGTGGAGAGAGGTGTGGGAATATTTTGTAAAATTGTCATAGTTTGCTTTCTATCCGTTAGATATAGATCGGACGGTCTGTATTACAAGATGGCAAGCACACCATCATCACCAACCTAGTTTTTTATAAGAGTAGAGATGTATAGACTTATCAAACGATTTTATTTGGAAAAAAACGTCAATGGTTTTTAAATATAAAACACTCATCACAAACGTTTTAGTTAGAACACCCGGATGCAAACCGACAGTTTCCCTAGGAAGCCAAGGGAAAATGTGCCGAGCAGGATTTCTGCATCCCTTCAACGCAAACGATTGTTTTGCATGACCCGTGTGCGACCACGTACAAACAATTGGGTAAGATTTGCATATCTGTCATTTTGGGTATGTTGCCATTTGTCAAACTGGAAAGATTTATATTTGTTTATCTAGTAACATTGCCATTTGTCAACCTTGTAACACTGCTATTTGTCAAAATATGCAGCTAACAATCACTAGCACTATCTAATTTTTGCAACTAAAATCACTAGCACTATTCATATGGACATCACTAGCAGGCGTGAGTTGATGGACGCATATGCAAATGTACCATTGATTACATACAACAAGTCATCAACCCACAATGACAACGAGGATACACGTGGGATTATAGATCATTTCCAACAAAACATTCTAGTAAAGTTTTTATCACACAACAAATAACAAAGTGATGAAATGGACTTCAGCTCAACCACTCGTCGACGTTGGAAACACTTGCTTTGAACCAGAAGTGATTCTCTGGGAAGGGCCAGCTACTGTCAATCTCGAGACCAACACAGGACTGATCATCCAGGCTGAAGCAGCCTATGTTAGGACCCATATTGGGACGGTAGGGAAGCATAGCAATGTCCGAGGTATAGATACAGTTGCTTCTCATAAATGGTAGTAACATTGTGTCAACAACAGCTGGATCGCCTTCCACCATAATTGGATAGTTTTGTCCAAGGAAGAGTGAGTTTCCTCCAAGACTTCCAATACTTAACCAAGGAGAAGGTGTTGGCACTACTACACTAGTATCCATCTCGAATACCCTGCAACGGATGTTGGAATAGGTCCGGAGAGTGCGACCATGCGAGACAACACCTGCTTCCTTAGTAACATCAGCAGTGCCCTGTATACAAACAAGAAGAAGAGGTGATCCATTAGAATAAATTGCCAGGCGCCACTGAGTATATGGGTCCAGCTCGTCCTCATCCTCGTGATCATCAGCATCGTCATCTTCCCCTTGGTTATAAAAATTTAAAAGTACAGGTGGTGGAATGTTCACATGACCTTGGAAACACAAGAATGTTAATTAATTAGTAAAGGGAAACTAGCTAACCCGCATGCATGTGGATGAAACAATTATAATTACGGTGGAAGACAAACGTACCAAAAGCATGATGATTCCATGCAAAAATAGTGCCACGAGTGGTGGCAGCAAACACAAGACCCTCGTATTGAATTGCATCATAGTACTCATCCGTGTACAAAAATTGATTTTTGAGCAATATCCATCGAGGCGTGGAAGTAAGGAAGGCAATTGGCTTGTCGAAGATAGCAAGAACTTCATAGTTCGAGTAATCCCAATAGCGGCTGGGAACTCGACAAATTGCTATCTCCCGTAGATCACAGTCACCATGATCTTATTTGAACTCACGTATATTACCGGTGTACTCAACCTCTGGGCAGTCGTCTGAAATTTTTGGAAGTGAAACCCGGTGACGAGTGTACACATTCACAAGTTCACTACTAGAAAAACCCCTACTAATGGCGCACCTAGTATGGCCATTAATGGCGCATCTGTGGTGCACCATTAACAGCACGCCATTAGTAATTTTTACTAATGGCGCACCACCTGGTGCGCCATTAGTATCTGGTATACTAATGGCGCACCGCGGGTGCGCCATTAGTATAGGCCAGGGTGCGCCATTAGTATGCCTCCCAGGGGCCATGTATATCCAGGTGCTTTGGCATACTAATGGCGCACCACCACTGGATGCGCCATTAGTAACCGCGGCATACTAATGGCGCACTGCCCAGTGATGCGCCATTAGTATGCACTGTCATACTAATGGCGCACTGTCTTGTGATGCGCCATTAGTATGAATATTAGGTTTTTTTGTTTTTTATTTTCTGTTTTTTGCACAGGTTACAAAATATATAATTTGACAAATTATAGACAGCACACATCAACAACAGATTCATCGAATACAATAGAAGATTAGTCTTCGAATACAATTCATCATATTAGTCTCCGAATACAATTCATCATATTAGTCTCTGAATTGAAAAGACCGAACAAAGATAGAACATTATATTACAAGTCTCGAGACCGTGAGTAGCGAGTTTGTCTTCACATTACAAGTCGATATCGATCATCTAAACTACCATCACATAGAAAAGAGCTGCGGTCATCACGATGAGCATCATCACGATGAAACTCGTCTTCATCCGGTTCCTCCAACTCTCCCTCCCCTCTCCCGCTAGATAGCGGGCGTATCTAGATTCGGCCTCGGCCCTAGTGGTGTACCCGTTGTAACTGTTACCGCTGAATCAGTGAACCTGTCTCCGACACTCCTCCCAGTCATCGTAGACTCCGGGAACCTTACCCTTGTACACGACATACGTCGGCATCGCTATGCACTAGCCAAACGAAACGTTAGTACCAATTCACAGACAATACATAAGCAATATATAAGTATGCAACAGAACGATCGGAAGAGAAAAGCAAGACATTAATAGCATTGATTACATCTAAGTTGAACGACTCTCGAAACCAAAGAGACATACTACAAGTTCATTAAAGATTAATTACAACATGAGCCAATCGATGTTTCAGAACTAGACACAGCATCACTGCTTTCGACTCGACTCAAGGGACCGGAGCGTGGATGAAGCCGCCGTCTATCGTGGGAGTCATGAAATAACGGTCGTTGTCAGCCTGCATTTGTAGCATTGTGTCGATGTCACTGTTGGACGGTTGATTTTTGAGGTAGAACTGCCCCGAGGTACGAAGGACATCTTGATGGATGATTTCTGCAAACTCCGACTGGATGCGAAAGAATTCTTGTCGGAGGTCCGCGTCCTGGATTGCCGACACGCTCTTTGCCCAATCTTTGAGTTTACTCGGTAGCAGAAGTTGATGATCGTCCCGTACGATCGCCCGCATGTGATGGATGGCGTAGTAGGCACCCTTCTGACCGCCAGGCGGCTGCTTGACGCAGCAGAACATCGTATTGTGGGAGAACACGTGCTTGCCGTACTTACGAATAGGCCTGGTGAAGGTGCCTCCAGATTTGGCGTAGCCGGGGAGAACATCATCAAGAACCTTCTTGACATTTGTGTAGTCTATGTTCGACTGACGGTCCGGGTCGAAATACGTGGCCATGGAATATTTGGGGCTTAGGAGGTTGATCGTGCAACGTGTTTCACTGCAGAAAACACGGAATGTTAAAAGAAAAACGATCGAAATGTAAGAATTCATATGTTACGGGCCGGTTGAGGGGAGGACTTACTCGGGAAAGTAAGGCACGAGGAAGTTATCCTTATCTTGGTTTGCCAGAATGACGCCTTCGAGGTAAGAACTCGTGACTTGCCGGTCCCCAGCGCTGCCCAAGATCTTGGCACGCATGTAGAAGGGGTCGACTATCACGATGTCCGGGGTCTTGTCGCGAATGATCCGCATCTCCATACTCAGCGAAAATAGCCGAACGAAGGTGTAGTGCAGCGGATGAAGGTTCAACATAGCGTGGATGTCATCAAAACGCAGGACGATCGTACGCCCGATGGAGTTATCCACAAAGCCCTTGCCCTCTGGCACCTTGGCCGCGAAAACCGGGTATGCCACATCCTTCTCTCTGAGACACCCCTTCTCCAAAGCAGGAACACTGTCATGCAGACTCCGCATAGCACCGGTTGCAGCATTGAGCATATTTGTCGGTAGCATCGCCCTACCCGCCACATGCACCCTCCTCAAGATATCCTGCGGTGAAGGTGGCCCGTCCTGAGCACGGATCGTACTCGGTGCCGGCTGGCTCGCACCCTTCTTAGTCTTTATTTTGCGTGCCTTCTTCTTCTCCTGTAATGGGACCGAGTTCTGCTCACAGACCGCCTTCTTGAGTGTGTTGGGGCTGATAATATTTCGCACCTCGCCTATCTGAGGCTCGGTGAAGTCGGCAGCTAGAGGCGTCTCCTGAGAGCTGAACGCCAGACGGCGCCTGTTGCAACTTGGCTTCTCCGCGGTACCACCTAGATCGCACACGTCTTTTGTTGGGTTTGGTTCTTGAGAAGGAGGCCCCATGAAGTCGCCATCATACCCATGATCGGCAAAGTACTGATCGACATTGCCAAATGTATCATCGTCGTCGTCGTCGTCGTCGTTCTGATCCTGTGCCATATGCATGTTTGGATCCAGTGGCATAGGGATGTCCGGCACCGTTACGGCGGTCTTGCCATGGGGCCGACTTGGCGCCGGCACGACTGGCGGTGTTGTCTTTGGGGTGGTGTCCCCCGCCCCCAAACGAATCTAGCTCTTCGGCCAAAGCAGGGGCCAGCTCAGGCAGGCGTTGAGGGTCATCACGTCTTCATCGTCGGCCCTGACGGGTCGAATCGGAGGTAACAAGTCGTCGCAGCCTGGCAGCACCCGAACCAGTTGAACCCTAAACAAGTTGGGTGGCATCTGGGTACCGTGGAATAAGGGGTTGCCCGGTTGAATGATTTTGCCCTTGGCGACATCGACCAACTCGTTGTTCACGAAGTGGAGGAGAGTGCACGGAACATCGGCGGCGCCCTGCGAAAACATCTAGGGCGTTAGGGATGCCCAGTCAAAGGCAAGGAGATGAAGTCCTCGGCCGAGAGAGGCTTAATTAGTTACCGTGATGATGGCGTCGAGCTCGGCTAATGTCGACGCACCGCCAACGGCGGGCGTGCAGTTGACGGAGGGGCCGCTTGCTGAAGAGGTGCCGGCCTGCGTACACCCGGGTGCATTAAGCTCCCGTGCCGGCGTCGGAGACACCAATGCCGCCTCCGTCGGAGGCACCAATGGCCCCGCCATCGCATTATGCGAGTTGCTGGCCGTGAAGCTAGGAATCGGGGGCGGCCCCTGCTGGCCGCCCGCAATCCACGCACTCAACCCCGAGATCAAGGTAGGCACAAGGGCGGTGATCGTCGCTCCGAGTCGTTGTTCCACTTGCTCTTGGACAATCTCCGGAATCCGCGCCACCTGTGCCTTGAGTTCTTGAACCTCTCGCGCCTGACTTTCCGAGCTGGTCTTTTTCTCCTTCCGCACACCAGCGGTATAGTATGACCCCCATTTTGTCGACAAGCCTTTGCCGGCCACACGACCAGCTGACATCGGCTTACTGAGCTTATCCTTGTTCTTCATTACATTCAACCCCCTATTTAGAGTGGTGTCCCAAGGGTTGCTCTTAGTCGACCCCGCGCTACTGCTTTCAGTCCCCTGCGGAAGGAATGTGAACCATTTAGAAATTCGGCTTCATTAATTAGAATGCAACCATATGGAGCTAATTACGCGGGGGTGTATTCCTTACCAGAACAAGCTCAAGCTGCCTGGTCTTCGGATCCGTGGTAAGCTCCTTTGTTTTCGGGTCCTTCTTGTACCGGGCCCTGACAAAGTTCCTGGTCTGCTTGTCACCGTATTTATCGAAGAGGGGCGGTAGGCCTTGCTCGGCACGGTCCGCCTCCTCCTTGTCCCATATAGGCTCCGCCACTCTGTAACCGCCGGGACCGAGTGTGTGTTCCTCTATGTTCAGCTCCCGCATTTGTTTCCCCCACTCACTTGATTGGGAGCTTGCGGTGCTCGAGCAATTGATCTTGAAGTCGTTGTAGTCATCTTCGGTGATCGAAGGATTTTTCTCCTTGATCTTCTGATAACTCTCACCTTTCTCGATCATTCTCTTCACATTGCTTTTCCAAGTAGACAGGGCCTTGCTCATCTTCGTGAGGGCAGCATTGTTCACTTTATTCCCTTTGAGGCTTGTGTTTTCAAATTCAGCGGGGAACTTGTATCGTTCGTGCAGCTTCGTGAAGAGGAGGTTGCGCAAATTCCCTCGGTCAGGATGCCTCAGGTTCTCGGTGTTGATCGAGACGGTGCTACGGACAATGCACCCGAGCTGAAGCGAGTACCCCTTGACTATTCGTTCGGGCACCGTTGGATTCCCGTTGGAGTCCACTTCAGTAACTTCCTCCTTGAGGGTGCGGAGCACGATCGGGCGCCGGTCCTTCCGTTGCCTCTTCGGTTGGCTGCCATCTGTGCGTGCGCCGCCATCATCAGTGGTGGCATCCTCGGCGGCACCATCAGTGGTGGCATCAGTGTGGTCATCCTCGGCGGCACCATCCGTGGTCTCGGGATCGGTGGGGAAGGCGGCAGCCTCATACAAGTGAGGTTGTTCCTCCATCTCCTGGGACAGCTCCCAGAATGCCTTGCCGCCCGAACCCCCGACCTCATCGTTGTGGGCCATGTTTCTCTCTAAATAGAAACAAAGTTTGGTCAAAAAGTTGGTTATTGTCAAGGAACAAGATCATGGTCTCATCATTTAGGGTTTGTCGACACCGAGGCATCCTAAAATCTAAGCTTTTATCATTGAGGGTTTTTCGACGCCAAGGCACCCTGAAAGCCTAACCTTTCATCATTTCGGTTTTTATCGACACCGAGGCACCCTAAAAGCCATGCATTAGTCACAAGTATGCCGGGGCACTTGATCCTACTTAATTAACTACTAAGATACCCCGGCCCATGCATTAGTCACAAGTACCCCATATGTCCTATTTTTAGCAAACTCATGCTAAAATTCACGGAAAATTTCAGCATGACCTTTGCTGAAAATAGGACATATGGAGTACCCGAATTTGCCGGAACGGAAGTTAATCGACATTCCGGCAAACTCAAGGGCCTCTCGGGGTACCTGCAAAATCATTATCCCAGGTGGACATGGATGCAATGTCACATGTCACATGGATCCCACACCCACAGGAGCTGGTGAAGCTTCATGTGCATTTCAAGAAAACCAGCCTGACTAAAGAGCTTTATGTAGAAAACAAATCACTCCACCAGCTCACACAGGATCATCCCTCTAAGCAATTACTCAAAATGGGCACTAGCAGCAAAATGAACATTTTACAATCTGAACTTTTTTTGTCATCTATGTGCTCATTTAACTTTGATCCAAATAGTATCAAAGTTCTTAGAAACAAGCAGCTCTGCTAACAAAGAACAGTAAAAATGGGGCTTGCCTTAAGATGGGAAGTAAAGTTGCAAAAACTATCACAAAGAACAGTAAAAATGGTACATAGCTCAGCATTTGTATTGATAGGAACAAACATAAAATCAAACCATGGGCATCTACTAGGTAGACCAACATAAAATTTTGACTGGAGTTACATAAGGGGAAATTGATGTGATGAATGGCAGTTTGGGAGCTAAGCTGATCATGTCCATGTATTCTAATTCTACAGTAAGATGGCATTGCTGTTGGTACAAATTTATTTGTTCACAAAGATACATTTTTGGTAATGCATAGACAACATCACCTTTTATTTATCATGGTTGGTTCTGTTCCATAATTATATCAGCCTAGAGTGTCTTATTAGATATCAGACTGAATTGTAATGCACCCATTCTAAAACTTTAAGTGAAAATAACCCTTGGTGTTTGATATGCATAACAATGAAAGATGTTGGTTCACATCTTTGACTGGAGTAACAGAGGCATAAAAGTAGAAATTACAGGTCAGAGGATCATGCTGATTAAGGTTCTGTTTTTATACTGCAAGTTCCAGGTAATTAGAGTATGTGGCACTGTCTTGTGTTGACTAACTCATAAATGATATTATCATCTTTACTCACCGTTATGTGTATCATGGCTGAAATTCCACCATTATAATACATGCCTGCTTGGCTAATTAGCAAGTAAGTAACTCTTACATTATCAAAGCTTGGCAGTTTCTGAAATCAATTACTGACAGGGAATAGCACAGGCACACGGCAAACCTATAACTTAATGATGGTTATTAAGGAAGACAGGAAATGAGGATGGACAGAACCATATGTTTGGGAAATGCAAATAGAAGTAGTGCTATGAGAGTAATTTTTTTTCAATTTTCATTGATGTTTCAAATTAGATCGGTGAACATGTGGCTGCAATTTCTATTGGTCATCCAAGATGGGTGTTCATAGTAAAGTACTATATAGTGGCACTAACATAACCAAGGATTGCTTTTAAAAAAACATAACCAAGAATCACCTTCCACGTGGCTTCTTCTCTTTAGCCTGGCTTCCTTCTGCAAAGTGGGCAAATACTTCTGTCTGCTGCAGTAGGTACTTCAGTCGCCCTTTCCCTTCTTGTTCTGTGATCAAAACCAGGATGAGAATGCAATACACACCAAAGAATATCATATACAAGAATTGCAGAAATTAAACAAGGTCAGACCCACACTATCTATTCTTTCTTCATGGCAGAATATCATATACAAGCACGAATTTTGTTCACATTTATATAGCAATAAATATTTATACACTCATATAGCAGCACTAAGTATATTGCACTTAGAAGAAGATTTGCTTTTACATCCCACCCAACTTAACAATCCAAGTCACTGCTACTCATATTCAAAAAACCTAACTCCAATATAACCAGAAAGATTGTAAAACCTAACTCCATTATAACTCCAATATAACCAAAAAGATTGTAATTCCAATATAGCCAGAGTTGTAATGCAATATTTCTTTCAGTTTATCAGTGCAAGTATATCATTCCACAAGCTTCAGAGAAGAGCAAGCAGGAGTACACTACTGCACAATTTAACTGAATTTTTTTACTCCAATAATACTGGTACACTTGCTACTGTAATGGAATACCTGATCTTTGATTCAAGTAATAGTGTATGATGAATTCGATTATTCAGACTTAAGTTTCTTCAAGTGATGTCACTAGTTTCAGTTAACTGGAGTACTACAGCAAATGGAGTACCTAATCTGATCCAGTTAAAGTCTCCAAATGGAGTACTACAGCTCCTGCACCTGCTTCTATTATGTTTGTCTTGATAAGGAAGATTATGTTTCCATGTATAGTTCTAAAGGACTACCAGAACACAAAGGCACCTGCTTCCATGTATAGTTCTAATGTGCATTTTATTTTCTACTTGTAGCCTTGTAATCTTAATTTAAATAAATATAACAGGGGGTGTGGGGCTTTGCCCTACTGCGCAACTCAAAACAAATGAACTGAATCGCATGAACATAAGGCATAAGATAAATTTATCCCCATGGAAATAGAAAACATTTTGAAAAAATCACCAATTGCGCAGACCATTACAGTTGTATCAACATCACAAGTAAACAACAATTTGTTTTCGTATTTTGAGCTTTGGACAGAGT